>NC_041017.1:15449628-15602935 GCF_004193775.1 Glycine soja | reverse complement strand
GGACTACACGTCCTCGCCATCAGAGGGCTGCACGCCCTCACCTTCGGAGGACTACACGTCCTCGCCTTGAGAGGGCTACACGCCCTCACCTTGGGTACTAGTTACCCTCACCGTTGAGAGGACTACACGTCCTCGCCTTGAGAGGACTACATGTCCTCACCTTCAGAGGGTTACATGTCCTCGCCATCAGAGGACTTCATGTCCTCGCCATCAGAGGGCTGCACGCCCTCACCTCCAGAGGACTACCTGTCCTCGCCTTGAGAGGGCTACACGCCCTCACCTTGGGTACTGGTTACCCTCACCGTTGAGAGGACTACACGTCCTCACCATCAGAGGGCTGCACGCCCTCACCCTCTAGAGGACTACATGTCCTCGCCTTGAGAGGGCTGCACGCCCTCACCTCCAGAGGACTACCTGTCCTCGCCTTGAGAGGGCTACACGCCCTCACCTTGGGTACTAGTTACCCTCACCGTTGAGAGGACTACACGTCCTCACCATCAGAGGGCTGCACGCCCTCACCTCTAGAGGACTACATGTCCTCGCCTTGAGAGGGACTACACTGTCCCTCACCCTTCAGAGGGTTACCATGTCCTCGCCATCAGAGGACTACCCTCACTTAGAGGTACATGTCCTCGCCATCAGAGGGCTGCACGCCCTCACCTCCAGAGGACTACCTGTCCTCGCCTTGAGAGGGCTACACGCCCTCACCTTGGGTACTAGTTACCCTCACCGTTGACAGGACTACACGTCCTCACCATCAGACGGCTGCACGCCCTCACCTCTAGAGGACTACATGTCCTCGCCTTGAGAGGGCTACACGCCCTCACCTTGGGTACTAGTTACCCTCACCGTTGAGGGGACTACACGTCCTCGCCTCCAGAGGACTACATGTCCTCGCCTTGAGAGGGCTACACGCCCTCACCTTGGGTACTAGTTACCCTCACCGTTGAGAGGACTACATGTCCTCGCCTTGAGAGGACTACATGTCCACACCTTCAGAGGGTTACATGTCCTCGCCATCAGAGGACTTCATGTCCTCGCCATCAGAGGGCTGCACGCCCTCACCTCCAGAGGACTACCTGTCCTCGCCTTGAGAGGGCTACACGCCCTCACCTTGGGTACTAGTTACCCTCACCGTTGAGGGGACTACACGTCCTCACCATCAGAGGGCTGCACGCCCTCACCTCTAGAGGACTACATGTCCTCGCCTTGAGAGGGCTACACGCCCTCACCTTGGGTACTAGTTACCCTCACCGTTGAGAGGACTACACGTCCTCGCCTTGAGAGGACTACACGTCCTCACCATCAGAGGGCTACACGCCCTCACCTCTAGAGGACTACATGTCCTCGCCTTGAGAAGGCTACACGCCCTCACCTTGGGTACTAGTTACCCTCACCAGTGAGAGGACTACACGTCCTCGCCATCAGAGGGCTGCACGCCCTCACCTTCGGAGGACTACACGTCCTCGCCTTGAGAGGGCTACACGCCCTCACCTTGGGTACTAGTTACCCTCACCGTTGAGAGGACTACACGTCCACGCCTTGAGAGGACTACATGTCCTCACCTTCAGAGGGTTACATGTCCTCGCCATCAGAGGACTTCATGTCCTCGCCATCAGAGGGCTGCACGCCCTCACCTCCAGAGGACTACCTGTCCTCGCCTTGAGAGGGCTACACGCCCTCACCTTGGGTACTGGTTACCCTCACCGTTGAGAGGACTACACGTCCTCACCATCAGAGGGCTGCACGCCCTCACCTCTAGAGGACTACATGTCCTCGCCTTGAGAGGGCTGCACGCCCTCACCTCCAGAGGACTACCTGTCCTCGCCTTGAGAGGGCTACACGCCCTCACCTTGGGTACTAGTTACCCTCACCGTTGAGAGGACTACACGTCCTCACCATCAGAGGGCTGCACGCCCTCACCTCTAGAGGACTACATGTCCTCGCCTTGAGAGGACTACATGTCCTCACCTTCAGAGGGTTACATGTCCTCGCCATCAGAGGACTTCATGTCCTCGCCATCAGAGGGCTGCACGCCCTCACCTCCAGAGGACTACCTGTCCTCGCCTTGAGAGGGCTACACGCCCTCACCTTGGGTACTAGTTACCCTCACCGTTGACAGGACTACACGTCCTCACCATCAGAGGGCTGCACGCCCTCACCTCTAGAGGACTACATGTCCTCGCCTTGAGAGGGCTACACGCCCTCACCTTGGGTACTAGTTACCCTCACCGTTGAGGGGACTACACGTCCTCGCCTCCAGAGGACTACATGTCCTCGCCTTGAGAGGACTACATGTCCTCACCATCAGAGGGCTGCACGCCCTCACCTCCAGAGGACTACATGTCCTCGCCTTGAGAGGGCTACACGTCCTCACCTTGGGTACTAGTTACCCTCACCATCAGAGGGCTGCACGCCCTCACCTCTAGAGGACTACATGTCCTCGCCTTGAGAGGGCTACACGCCCTCACCTTGGGTACTAGTTACCCTCACCGTTGAGGGCTGCACGCCCTCACCTTCAGAGGACTACACGTCCTCGCCTTGAGAGGGCTACACGCCCTCACCTTGGGTACTAGTTACCCTCACCGTTGAGAGGACTACACGTCCTCGCCTTGAGAGGACTACATGTCCTCACCTTCAGAGGGTTACATGTCCTCGCCATCAGAGGACTTCATGTCCTCGCCATCAGAGGGCTGCACGCCCTCACCTCCAGAGGACTACCTGTCCTCGCCTTGAGAGGGCTACACGCCCTCACCTTGGGTACTAGTTACCCTCACCAGTGAGAGGACTACACGTCCTCGCCATCAGAGGGCTGCACGCCCTCACCTTCGGAGGACTACACGTCCTCGCCTTGAGAGGGCTACACGCCCTCACCTTGGGTACTAGTTACCCTCACCGTTGAGAGGACTACATGTCCTCGCCTTGAGAGGACTACATGTCCACACCTTCAGAGGGTTACATGTCCTCGCCATCAGAGGACTTCATGTCCTCGCCATCAGAGGGCTGCACGCCCTCACCTCCAGAGGACTACCTGTCCTCGCCTTGAGAGGGCTACACGCCCTCACCTTGGGTACTGGTTACCCTCACCGTTGAGAGGACTACACGTCCTCACCATCAGAGGGCTGCACGCCCTCACCTCTAGAGGACTACATGTCCTCGCCTTGAGAGGGCTACACGCCCTCACCTTGGGTACTAGTTACCCTCACCGTTGAGGGGACTACACGTCCTCGCCTCCAGAGGACTACATGTCCTCGCCTTGAGAGGGCTACACGCCCTCACCTTGGGTACTAGTTACCCTCACCGTTGAGAGGACTACACGTCCTCGCCTTGAGAGGACTACACGTCCTCACCATCAAAGGGCTGCACGCCCTCGCCTCTAGAGGACTACATGTCCTCGCCTTGAGAGGGCTACACGCCCTCACCTTGGGTACTAGTTACCCTCATCGTTGAGGGGACTACACGTCCTCGCCTTGAGAGGACTACACGTCCTCACCATCAGAGGGCTACACATCCTCACCTTCAGAGGGCTACACGCCCTCGCCATCAGAGGACTGCATGTCCTCACCTTCAGAGGACTGCATGTCCTTACCTTCAGAGGGCTACACGCCCTCGTCATCAGAGAACTGCATGTCCTCACCTTCGTAGGGCTACACGCCCTCACCTTTAGAGGACCACACGTCCTCACTTTCAGAGGGCTACACACCCTCGCCTTGAGAGGACTACACGTCCTCACCATCAGAGGGCTGCACGCCCTCACCTCCAGAGGACTACACGTCCTCGCCTTCAGAGGACTGCACGTCCTCACCTTCAGAAGGCTACACGCCCTCGCCTTTAGAGAGCTACGCGTCCTCACTTTCAGTGGGCTCCATATCCACACCTTAAGATAATTTAAGGTCCTCTATCCTTAAATGCTTAACCGAGACTTGCACTCCCGGTTAAGGGACCAGTAGTTTCCTTTTAACGGTTCCTGGGCCCCCCCCTGATATTGGAGGAGGGCCAACTGTGCGAGCACAACCAGAGAGGGAGGCTATCACACAGCTACTATGCATACCGGGGCAAGATTTCACCCGTGCCGCTGCAAAAAGACGAGTGCGGATCATGCGCACTAACATGACCACTCTTACACAGATATAGATGACATTGCTACTTAGCAACATTCTGCCCAGCGACCGCAATGCCAATCTCCCCCTGCAAAAGTATCAGTTGGTCTGTGTCGTCCCGACATGGGTAAGTATGCATATGGTTCAACTGATTTCTGATACCATTTATTTGTTTGCAGGGATCGCACCCACAAAGACACCCAGTGAACCTGAAGAAGTCCAACAGGGCCCTGGGGTTTCCAGCTCTGGTTACGGGCCTCTATCAGTCCTACAGGGTGCTCGTACCCCCCCGGCAAAGTTATGTCATCATAGGTAAGTATGCACATCGCTCAACTAATTTCTGATTTCATCAATTGTTTGCAGGGATCGCGCCTGCAAGACACCCAGTGAACCCGAAGAAGTCCAATAGGGTCTTGGAGTTGTCAAGCTCTAATTACGGGTCTCTGTCAGTTCTACGGAGTACCTGTCACCTCCAGCAAGGGCATCAGGCCCCCTACTAATCGAGCTTTCATCAAGAAGTACTGCGCCCCCAGGCAGGCGCAGGGCGAAACACCACAGCAACATTGGGATGGCCGGTAGCGGGCAATAGACACACCGCCACCACCTCTAGAGTTCACCTCAGCTCATCCGCAAAAAGGTTAGAGCGTTGCCTACGACACATGGCCGACCAGCAGGCGACCAAGTCCAAAGCCAAAGGTAAGCAAAGTACTAGGTCAGTGACCGACAAGTCATAAGGCGTCCAGCTCAAGACGTTAAAGAAGCGCTACTAAGAGGCAACCTAGTACCTTTTAAATTTCTGCCTGCTATTTGATCACTTTTTATAGTAGGACGCACCTAGTTGCTCATGATCCTGGGAATTTAAATAAAACAAGCGCAAGCTCGGAAGGTAGTCATACCTTACAAAACATATATATGTATGTTTAGGTAGTGAAAAATACCTTAGATATGCATGTATGTAAACAAAAAACACTTCACAAAATATATATATGTATGTTTAGGTAGAAAGATACCTTAGATATGCATGTATGTAAACAAAAAACACTTCACAAAATATATATATGTATGTTTAGGTAGAAAGATACCTTAGATATGCATGTATGTAAACAAAAAATACTTCACAAAATATATATGTATGTTTAGGTAGAAAGATACCTTGGATATGCATGTATATAGCAAAAATACCTCACAAAAATATACACATGTTTAGGTAGCAAAATACTTCATGAAAAAAAAGGGGGAAAAAAACAAAAAACAAACGAGAAAAAGAAATGAACAAATGAAAAAAAAAAGGGAGAAAAAAAAGAGAAATAAGTTGTCTAGCTGAAAAACCAACATGCTTTTGAAAAGAGATGACTTCCAACTTTTCTTTGAAGAAAAATTCGCTGATCATAACCAATTTTTGGAAAATGTGTCTACACCTGAAGGGTGAATGCTGTGAAGATTTTCCCGGACGCCCGAAATGGACTCGAATGAATGCACAAATTGATAAAAGAACATATTTTGGAAACATTGGGTTGATTTAAAATAGAGGAAATAAATCCTGAGCCCTAGCATCACATGACCATAAAAATTTGACACTTGAGTGTCCGCATAGGTGCATGCATGACCAGTTTTGCATAAAGTTTCCAAATCATCATTTTTGCATTTGTGTCATGGAAATAATGTGGGGCACCCCTTTTATCCTTGAGCCAAACCAAACCCCGACATGTATCATGTCTAGCCATTCTACAAACCTTGAGCCAAAATCATGACTCACTATAATCCTTACCCTCAGAAGCAAAAAAGGAAAAGAAGGAAAATTTCCAATCAAAGAGAAAGCAAAAAGAAAAGAAGGAAAATTCCCCAATCAAAGAGTGGGAGAAAGCAAAAAGAAAAGAAAGAAAATTCCCAATCAAAGAATGGGAGAAAGAAAAAAGAGAAAAGAAGGAAAGAAAGCTCCTGATCAAGGATCGAAAGAAAACAGAAGAAATGTGCAGAGAGGTCTTTGGACCGGACAATATCTGAACAATACAGAATTGTCACCAAATGAACAAAAAAGAAGGAAAGGAAACCACGACCTAAAATGGTCTTCTCCCTTTAATTACCAACCAAAATCCCGTGCGCTAGCGACCCCTTTTTTTTCTCGCCCCGCACTAAACAAAAAAAAACAGAAAAAGAAAAAGCCAGGAAGATCAAAAGCCAAAAACACACAAAAGCCGAAAGAAGAAACCACCAAAAGAACCCATTCCCAAGGGAAGTCCTATTTGATCCATGATCACGCATGTAATCTTTGATTTGATAGGAAATAATTTGCAAAGTCAAGTCATGACATATCTATGGTTCGGAATTAGGATGAAACACTTACCTGTGCGAGATTGATACACTTTGAGTGGATTTCTTCTATTTTTGTCGAACCCAGTGTTTCCTCTAAATGGTCATTTAGAAACGAAATGCTAACATCCAAAATCTCATTTATGGTTATGGGAGATTTCATCAGCAGACTCTCCTTCCCCGGCAGACGCATTGTTTTTCACTCAAAAAGCATATGCTGCTCTAAATCAGTTGGAATATTTGTCTCTTTGCTAAAGCATGTTTGCGTTTTAGTGGAGAAAACACCGAGACTTTTTCAAGTCTCACAAGTTATCCAGAACTACGTAGGTCTGAATTCCTCATGGGAGGATACGTAGGAGCAAGAGCCTCGCTTTTGTCGACCACACCGCCTTTTGTTGCCATGACTCAAGAGCTGGTAGCCCGCGGAGATACCTTACGGTTATCCGCACCCTTTTTGTCATCCAGAGGCGGCGGGCCCGATGACAAGCAGAGACCAAGTTTGGTCATTCTGCACCCATGATACGCGGAGATACCTTACGGTTATTCGCACCCTTTTGTCATCCAGAGGCGGCGGGCCCGATGACAAGCAGAGACCAAGTTTGGTCATTCTGCACCCATGATACGCGGAGATACCTTACGGTTATTCGCACCCTTTTGTCATCCAGAGGCGGCGGGCCCGATGACAAGCAGAGACCAAGTTTGGTCATTCTGCACCCATGATACGCGGAGATACCTTATGGTTATTCGCACCCTTTTGTCATCCAGAGGCGGCGGGCCCGATGACAAGCAGAGACCAAGTTTGGTCATTCTGCACCCATGATACGCGGAGATACCTTACGGTTATTCGCACCCTTTTGTCATCCAGAGGCGGCGGGCCCGATGACAAGCAGAGACCAAGTTTGGTCATTCTGCACCCATGATACGCGGAGATACCTTACGGTTATTCGCACCCTTTTGTCATCCAGAGGCGGCGGGCCCGATGACAAGCAGAGACCAAGTTTGGTCATTCTGCACCCATGATACGCGGAGATACCTTATGGTTATTCGCACCCTTTTGTCATCCAGAGGCGGCGGGCCCGATGACAAGCAGAGACCAAGTTTGGTCATTCTGCACCCATGATACGCGGAGATACCTTATGGTTATTCGCACCCTTTTGTCATCCAGAGGCGGCGGGCCCGATGACAAGCAGAGACCAAGTTTGGTCATTCTGCACCCATGATACGCGGAGATACCTTATGGTTATTCGCACCCTTTTGTCATCCAGAGGCGGCGGGCCCGATGACAAGCAGAGACCAAGTTTGGTCATTCTGCACCCATGATACGCGGAGATACCTTACGGTTATTCGCACCCTTTTGTCATCCAGAGGCGGCGGGCCCGATGACAAGCAGAGACCAAGTTTGGTCATTCTGCACCCATGATACGCGGAGATACCTTACGGTTATCCGCACCCTTTTGTCATCCAGAGGCGGCGGGCCCGATGACAAGCAGAGACCAAGTTTGGTCATTCTGCACCCATGATACGCGGAGATACCTTATGGTTATTCGCACCCTTTTGTCATCCAGAGGCGGCGGGCCCGATGACAAGCAGAGACCAAGTTTGGTCATTCTGCACCCATGATACGCGGAGATACCTTACGGTTATTCGCACCCTTTTGTCATCCAGAGGCGGCGGGCCCGATGACAAGCAGAGACCAAGTTTGGTCATTCTGCACCCTTGTATCATCCAGAGGCGGCGGGCCCGATGATACGCGGAAATACCCGAGTGGTTATCCGTATAAACATTCTTTTGCTATCTGTAAGACAGAACGCTTGATAGCATGCAGAGGCTGACATAGTCTTCTGCACCTTTTGTTCCTCCGGGAACGACAAGTCTTTTACATGCGGAAATTTCATGGTCGTCCGCGACTCTCGTCAACCGAGAGGAGCGAAATTAGTGTCATACACTGATTTTCGGGGACCTTTGCTTGATGACATGTGACCATTCTTTGGTCCTTGTGAGGTGCTTGGCATCCATCATTAGGCAATTTGTGAAATTCTAGGAGCGACAAGTCATGGTCACCCGCGACTCTCGTCAACCGAGAGGAGCGAAATTAGTGTCCTACACTGATTTTCGGGGACCTTTGCTTGATGACATGCGACCATTCTTTGGTCCTTGTGAGGTGCTTGGCATCCATCATTAGGCAATTTGTGAAATTCTAGGAGCGACCAGTCATGGTCACCCGCGACTCTCGTCAACCGAGAGGAACGAAATTAGTGTCCTACACTGATTTTCGGGGACTTTTGCTTGATGACAAGCGACCATTCTTTGGTCCTTGTGAGGTGCTTGGCACCCATCATTAGGCAATTTGTGGAATTTTGGGAACAACAAGTCATTTGCATGTGGAGATTTTATGGTCACCTGCGACTCTCGTCAAATCGAGAGGAACGAAATTAGTGTCTTATCTTTACTTTCCTTTTATCTCCAATAAAAGACAAGTAAAGAGGGGCAACTGTCATACCCTAATTTCGTCCGGGGACCTTTGCTCGATGACGTGCGACCATTCTTTGGTCCTCGTGAGGTGCTTGACACCCATCATTAGGCAATTTGTGAAATTCCAGGACATGCCGAAAAACCAAAAAAATATTGATGCACAATCCGTAAGTTTCCGTGACACACCGGAAATCAAATGGAAGCATCGTTGCATAATTAAGTGAGGTTCCGTAACATTCCGTAAGTCAAAAAGGGGATGATTATGTAATCCGCAAGGTTCCGTAACATTACGGAAAGAAAACAAGTATCGTTACGAAATTCGTAAGTTTCCGTAACTTTACGAAAAAAGAATCACCAAAAAACAGCAGAGGGGGGTGTACTTAGTAAAAATGGGGGTGCAAATAGCACCCAGGCCCACTTGGGCCCTCTGGAATATTCCTCCAGAAGGCGGTTGCTTCTGGAGGAAGCAACCCTGCTCGCCTGGGCGAGCTGAGCTCGCCTGGGCGAGCTGGGCGGCAACCACCTCCCCTATTTTGCTATAAATAGGGGAGGAAGGCAAGAAGGAAGGGGTCCGGCCCCTTAGGCACTTCTCTCTCTTTCGAATTTGCTTGGAAAAATTGTTTCCGTGAAGAAAATCTAAGCCGAGGCGCTTCCGAAACGTTTCCGTAACGTTTTCCGTGAGGAATCTCGCAAAGCTTTCAACCGTTCTTCGACGTTCTTCATTCGTTCTTCATCGTTCTTCGATCTTCAACGGGTAAATACCTCGAACCAAGCTTTTCGATTCATTCTATGTACCCGTAGTGGTCCACATTGTGTTTCGTGCATTTTTTCTCGTTTTGTTTACTTTTTATACCCCCTGTTGACATGCTTAAGCCATTTTGCTTAAGTCATTTCTCGCTTAACTTAAAAATAAAATAAATTTCCACCGAACGTTTGAATTATATTATCCGTTAACTTCGGTTAAAATCAATTCCGACCGTTCGGTCATGCCGTAACCACGTTGGAAATCAAAAAGAGGTAAAAAAATAATATAATAATCAAAAAAATATCTTTTTAGTGAAATAAAGCGGAAAATCAATCGGACGTTTTCTCTTTGGGATTTCTCATTCTTAATCGAATTGATTAATAACTAAAGTGAAACTAAGGCTAAAATCAACTCGCCTAGTCAAGCTCGTCCACAAAAATAGGCTTTTGAAGTTTGTCATTTCAATTTCTCACTAAGTAAAATGGATCATTTTTAAGGTCCAATGCCTTAAAATGATCACCACTTAAGTAAAAAAGAATCGCTTGATAAGAAAGAACTACGTAGGTCTGATTTCCTCATCGCAATTGAGGAATACGTAGGAGCAAAGGGAAACACCCTTGTCGACCACAAAAAGGAAAAAAATATAAAAAGGGTATAAAGGATATAAGAACATAAAAGGGAACATAAAAATCAAAGTCATGTTTGCACATTCGATTAAAGGCTGCCGTCCCTTGAGACGGGCGTGTGGGGGGCTAATACCTTCCCCGTGCGTAAATACAACTCCCGAACCTTTCACTAAAAAGTTCGTAGATCGCGTCTTTTCCGGTTTTTCCGACGTTTTCCTCAAATAAACGTTGGTGGCGACTCCGCGCGTATTCCTTTCGTGGAACACGCATCCCGCGAGTCTCGCGTCGCCCTCCCGCCGAAGGGTAGGTTGCGACACAGGTAATGCCTCCACATCTTAAGGGTAAAAACTACAACAGCTAACTCCAAATCATGGGTGGGATAATTCTTCTCATGAGTTTTGAGTTATCTAGAAGCATAGGACACTACATGGCCATTCTGCATCAACACTCCTCCTAAACCCATATTTGATGCATCACAATACACCTCAAAGGGTTCTCTTGGGTTATGCAAAACAAACACATGCGCGGTCGTCAACTTCTCCTTAAGGGTTTGGAAACTATGCTCACACTGGGCATCCTACACAAAAGCTTGACCCTTAAAAAGTCAGCTTGGTCAAAGGTAAGGCTAGCTTGGAGAAACCTTCTATGAATCTTCAGTAATATCTCGCTAAACCCAAAAAACTCCTAATCTCAAAAACATACTTAAGACTCTCCCACTCAAGGACAACTTCTATCTTAAAGGGATTTACAACTACCTTGAGATATCACATGTTCTAGGAAACTAACATAAACACACCAAGAGCATTAGTCACACCGAAGGGCATGATTAGATGCTCGTAGTGACCGTAACGGGTCCTAAAAGCAGCCTTGGGAATATCCTTAGACTTTACTCGAATATGATGGTAACTTGACCTGAGATCTATTTTGCTAAGCACACTAGCTCCTACTAGCTGGTCCATAAGGTCATCTATTCTAGGCAAAGGATACTTATTCTTAATTGTCACCTTATTCAACTGGCGGTAGTCTACACACAACCTCATGGTCACATCTTTCTTCTTCACTAACAACATGGATGCTCCCCATTGTCGTAACCTACCCTTCGGCGGGAGGGCGATGCGAGGCTGGTGGGTGCGTCTTCCAAGGAAGGAAAACGCGTGGAGTCGCCACCAACATTTATTCGAGGAAAACGTCGGAAAAACCAAAAAACGGGTCTACGAACTTTAAGAATAAAAGGTTCGGGAGTTGTTTTTATGCACGAGGAAGGTATTAGCACCCCACATGTCCGTCACAAGGGACGGCAACCTTTAATCAAATGTGCAAAATCATGACTTTTAATATTTTTCTATTTTCCCTTTTTTATGCTTTATCTTTTTGGGGTCGACAAAAGCGGAGCTTTTGCTCCTACGTAACCTCAATTGCGATGAGGAACTTAGACCTACGTAGTTCTTTGGAAAGTGAGAAAGTTATGCGGGGTGTTGATTTTAGACTTTTAAACGGTTGGTTTTAACCGATAAAAGTAAAAAGGGGACCATTAAGGCATTGAACCTTGAAACGAATTCAAATGGCCTTTTTGCGGGCAAAATCTTGATTTGTGAGTTTATTTTAGCCTTAGTTTCACTTGGTTATATTCTCAACTCATTTAAGGAGGACCTTCAAAGTAGTCCGGTTGAAACTTGCCTTTTTGATGATTAACCGAGGTTACAACATAAACAATCGATTGAATTTTATTTTAAAGGCAATTAAACGAGATTACAACACAAACGGTCGGTTGAAACTCATTTTAACATTGATTAAGCAGGATTACGTCTTAAACGATTGGTCGAAACTCGCTTAAAATGAAGAAAAAGAATACTGAAAGTAGATGAGATGAAGATGAAAACATACAAAGCAAGAATGAATTCAAAGCTTCGAAATCAAAAACTAACCAGTCAAAGATCGATGAACGATGAAGAACGGCGAAGAACGTTCACAGATTTGATCACAGAAACGTCACGGAAGCGTTACGAAAGTGCCTCGGCCTTGATTTTCTCCTTCTTTCTTCTTCTCCTCACTAATTTTAAGTGAAATCTGATTGCCCAAGGTGTTGAACCCCTTCCCCTCAGCCTCAGATGCCATTTTATAGGAAAAATGGGGGCGGAGGTTGTCGCCTAGCTCGCCCAAGTGAGCTGGTAGCTTCAACCAGAAGCAACATGCTCGCCTAGGCGAGCATGTTGCTTCCTCAAGAAGGTTCCTGATGGGTCCAGATGGGCCCAGGACTGAATAACACCCCCTTAATTGATCAGTTCACCCCCTATTTTGAGTTTTTTTGCTTATTTCTTTCCAAAACATCACGAAACTTTACGGATTACACGACGATGAGTGTTAAGCATCTTAATTTGGCTTTAAGCAGCTCAATGTGACCGGAAAAAAATCCGCATGTTGACAAATAATTATTCTTGGATGAAATTAGAGTATGACAGTTGCCCCTCTTTAGTTATCTTTCATTGGAGATAAAAAGGAAGTAAAGATAAGACACTAATTTCGATCGAGCTGAATTTCCTCCTGACTGACGATCTGCTCAATCAGCAAAACCTATCAAAGGAAAGAGCACAAAAGACATCAGGTGCATCAGCAAAAGCCTTGGTGCCTTGAAAGCAATATAAATGGATAATCGTGACGGTCTCCGCATGCTATCAGACTCGCTTGTCTTAGGATAGCAGGGGAGACTTTAGTTGCTTTGGTCAACAAACATTGAGTCTCTCGACAAGGGAAGCAGATGACTATGTTTGTCTCTGCATGCCATCAGACTTGATAGTCTCCGGATAGCAAAGGGAACTGCAACAATCTCAACAAGCAATTAGAAATGGATGACCATCATCATCCTCACATACCATCGGACCTGCTTGTATCTAGATAATAGGGGTACTTTGATAGTCTCGAAGCAACAAAAGCGAGTGACCATCATGGTCTTCGCATGCCATCGGATTTGGTTGTCTCTGAATAGCAAAAATGGAGACTAAGTAGTCTCGGTCGATAGACATTGAGTCTTCGACAAAGGGTGCAGACGACCATACTCGTCTCTGCATGCTATCGGGCTTGATTGTCTCTGGATAGCAAAAATGGAGACTAAAGTAGTCTTAATCGATAGACATTGAGTCTTCGACAAAGGATGCAAATGACCATATTGGTCTCTGCATGTCATCGGACTTGATTGTCTCTGGACGACGAAGGGGGAGACTAAAGTAGTCTCAATCGATAGACATTGAGTCTTCGACAAAGGGGCAGATGACCACGTTGGTCTCTACGCGTCATCGAACTTGATTGTCTCTAGATGACGAAGGGGGAGACTAAAGTAGTCTCGATCGATAGACGTTGAGTCTTCGACCAAAAGGGCAAATGACCACGTTGGTCTCTAGCGTCATCGGACTTGATTGTCTTTGGATGACGAAGGGGGAGACTAAAGTAGTCTCGATCGATAGATGTTGAGTCTTCGAACAAAAGGGCAGATGACCATGTTGGTCTCTGCGCATCATTGGACTTGATTGTCTTTGGATGATGAAGGGGGAGACTAAAGTAGTCTCAATCGATAGACATTGAGTCTTTGACAAAGGGTGCAGACGACCATGTAGGTCTTTGCATGTCATTGGACTTGATTGTCTCTGGATGACGAAAAGGAGAGACTTTAGTAGTCTTCGTGTTCCTTCACTAAAATGCGTACATGCTTTAGCAAAGAAACAAACCTCCAACCGATCTGAGTAACATATGTTTTGAAGAAAAACAATGTGTCTATTGGGGAAGGAAAGTATGCTGATAAAATTTTCTCATAACCACAAATGAGATTTAGGATATTAGCATTTCGTTTCTAAACAAGCATTTAGAAGAAACACTGGGCCCAATTGAAATAGAGGAAAACCGCTCAAAGTGTATAAATCTCACACAGGCAAGTGTTTCATCCTAATTTCGAACCACATATATGTCATGACTTGACTTTGCAAATCATTTCCTAGCAAATCAAAGATAACATGCGTAATCATGGATCAATAGGACGTTTAGGAGGCCGAATTTTGGTGGGAAATTTGGCTTTGGGTGTTTCGGCCTTTTCCTTTTCTATTTTCTTTTTGGCGCAATGTGAAAGAAACACGGGCATAAAGATTTGGTTGGTAACCAAGAAGGTGATTGCTTCACGCATTCCAAGTCATGGTTGTTTTTCTTTTCTTTCGTCTAACTATGAAAACTACCTAAGCAAAGTTTAGAAAAATAAGACAATAATACTTGAAAAAAAAAACTTAGTAAACGGCTGATTTTTCGAGTTTGAAAAAATCTTTTAATACTTATCCTATATGAAGTCTTGACTTGTTGCTTCTTGATTTCTTCTCTTGAATCTTGAATCTTGGATTGGATTCTTAATGCTTGATCTTGAAGTCTTGAATTAATCTTGAATCAATCACTTAGGCTTTTGGCATCATCAAAATTGCTTGGTTCATCATCATGAAGCTTGCTTCTACAACCATTGGATGACATATTTCTGACTTAAAAGGAATCGGTCCTTCTTACTGTATGCATAAGATCAACATGGAAGCTGACTATAAGCTTGTAAGACAACCACAAAGAAGATTGAATCCAGTTATGAAGGAAAAAGTGCAGAAGGAAGTACTTAAATTGCTAGAAGCAGGCCTCATTTATCCCATTTCAGATAGTGCTTGGGTTAGTCTCGTGCAGGTGGTTCCCAAGAAAGGAGGCATGACGGTAATCAGGAATGAGAAAAATGATTTAATTCCCACAAGAACCGTCACTAGCTAGAGGATGTGTATTGATTATAGAAAATTGAATGATGCCACCAGAAAAGATCACTACCCACTTCCCTTCATGGATCAAATGGTTGAAAGGCTGGCAGAACAATCATTCTATTGCTTTTTAGATGGATACTCTGGCTACAATCAGATTGTTGTGGATCCAAATGACCAAGAAAAGACAACATTCACTTGTCCCTTTGGTGTGTTTGCCTATAGGCGAATGCCATTCGGTCTTTGCAATGCTCCTGCAACTTTTCAATGATGGCAATCTTTGCTGACATGGTGGAGAAATGTATCGAAGTGTTTATGGATGACTTCTCCATCTTTGGCTCATCTTTTGATTGCTGCCTAGCAAATCTAGAGCGAGTGTTGCAACGATGTGAAGAGACAAACTCGGTGCTAAATTGGGAAAATTTTCATTTTTTGGTGCAGAAGGAATTGTGTTGGGCCACACAATCTCTGTGAGGGGGATTGAAGTAGATAAAGCAAAAATTGATGTGATCGATAAGATACCTCCTCCAGTAAATGTCAAGGGAGTAAGAAGCTTTCTAGGGCATGCTGGGTTCTATAGGCGGTTTATAAAATACTTTTTAAAGATTGCCAAACCACTCAGTAATTTTCTCAACAAGGATGCTGTGTTTTTATTTGATGACGACTATTTGAAAGCATTAAACACCCTAAAGACTAGTCTAGTGTCTGCTCCCGTCATTACAACACCAAATTGGGGTCAAGAATTTGAGTTAATGTGTGATGCAAGTGATTATGTTGTAGGCGCAGTATTGGGCCAGAGGAAAGGCAGAGTCTTCCATGCTATTTACTATGCCAGCAAGGTTTTAAATGATTCCCAGATTAATTATGCTACCACAGAGAAGGAAATGCTTACAATTGTTTATGCATTGGAAAAGTTCAGATCATACTTAGTGGGATTGAAAGTTATAGTCTATACTGATCATGCAACCATCAAGTATTTGCTGAATAAAGCTAACTCCAAACCTCGATTAATTAGGTGGATTTTGTTGCTTCAGGAGTTTGATCTAGTTATCCAAGACAAGAAAGGATCTAAAAATCTAGTAGCTGACCACTTGTCAAGACTAGTCAACAAAGAGGTGACTTTGAAAGAGTTAGAAATAAGAGACGAATTCCATGATGAATCACTGTTTATGGTAAATGAGAGGCCATGGTTTGCTGATTTAGCTAACTTCAAGGTAGCTGGAATCATCCCCAAAGATTTGACTTGGCAGCAAAGGAAGAAGTTCTTGCATGATGCTCACTTTTATGTTTGGGATGATCCACATTTGTTTAAGATTGGTGCTGACAACCTTCTGAGAAGGTGTGTAACAAAGGAGGAAGCCATGAGCATATTATGGCATTGTCACAACTCACCATGTGGAGGCCATTACAGTGGAGACAAAATAGCAGCCAAAGTCTTGCAATTAGGATTCTTTTGGCCAACACTCTTCAAAGATGCTCATGAATATGCCACTCAATGTGATCAATGTCAAGGAATGGGGGGATCTCTAGAAGAAATGAAATGCCCTTGCGAAACATAATGGAAGTGGAAGTCTTTGACAGCTGGGGAATTGACTTTGTAGGTCCTCTTCCACCATCCTTTGGTAATGAATATATTCTTGTAGCTATGGATTATGTCTCCAAGTGGGTTAAAGCAGTGGTGGCCTCGAAGAATGATGCCAAAACTGTAGTGAAGTTTTTGAAGAAGAATATTTCCGCTCGCTTTGGGGTACCTATAATCCTAATAAGTGATGGGGGCTTTTATTTCTGCAACAGCCAACTGCAGAAGGTGCTAGGCCATTATCGTGTCACACACAAAGTAGCCTCACCATATCACCCACAAACAAATGGCCAAGCTGAAGTTTCTAACAGGGAATTAAAAAAGATCTTGGAGAAAACTGTGGCCTCTACTCGGAAGGATTGGTCAAGCAAGCTGGACGATGCACTATGGGCCTACAGAACTGCCTTCAAGACCCCTATAGGTCTATCTCCGTTCCAAATGGTTTATGGCAAAGCCTGCCACTTACCGGTAGAAATGGAGCATAAGGCATACTAGGCTTTGAAATTTCTAATTTTGATGAGGCTCTATCAGGGGAAAAGAGGAAGTTACAACTCGCATAAGATAATTCTTCTTCACCCTAACATTGGACCAAATCTTGTTCAAATGATTCTTCTTCACTTTCCATTTCAGATTCTATTTCACGATATTCATCATTAGAGTCTTCTTCAAACCCCAAACTCACATAAGATAATTCTTCATTTGTGCCTTTATTAATTTTCCCACCATCTACTGAGATGGATGAAGAAACCACCTAACCAAAACAAAATAATCCATCTTAATGCGTCACAACAACTAACACCACATAAATTATTATCTACAACTACTAAGATCATTCAAAATTTACAATTTAAGGACATGATCAGACCTCCATATTTGTTTTGTTACTTTCATCCCAAGATGCTGCACGAAATTCTTTAGCCATCACACCAACAAATCGCTATATACACATACAAAATCAATCAAAACCCAAACAAAAAATGGAACTAGGGACCCAAATAAACCATTCAAAGCCCAAACAAACCAATCGAACAACTGCCCAAAGAAACCAATCGAAACCAAAAAAAATCTAACAAAAATACCAACTTAAACAAAGGAAACAATGATTCGAACCTACTAAAATTGCAATATAGGTAAAGGTTGGGAAAAGGGGTTGAGAGAAATCGTTGCTCAGTCATTACGACAGTGCAAAAGTGGATGCTTTGTGGTTGATCACCTGTGTGCAAAAGCAGATGCTTTGTGGTTGATCACCTGTGTGCAAGAGCCATTTTTTGTCCAAATTTGGACAAGATCTCCAGAGTTACTTTAGTGACTCCATTCATCTGCAACTTCACTTTGTTTCTTTGTTAAACAGTGTAAAGAAACCCCTTTAGAATAGACCTGTTTCAGCAATGTAAGGTCTACTACTCTTATTTGCATATTAAGCCTTTATGGGGTTTTGGTATTTTTTCATTATTTTTTCTCATATAATTAAACACAACCGATAATTTGGCCTCCTATTATAGGTAAAAATCATATGCTTCACTGATGGTTCACTTGTCAAGTACTTCACCATAGCCTTCACCTAAAGAATATGACACTCGACAATGTGTGTGTTCATGTGTCTATTGTAATAATTTGGTCTGTACATTTTGGAAAATAAAATGATCCATTAGTTTTGGAATTGAAAAGCCAAATATTGAATGTCTACTAATAGATGATAATGACACCCAATGAGTGGTAAAAGCTACTAAATGAATTCTTGATGGTAGAATGTTTATATATAGCACATGTATTTGGTCCCTAAGCTCACCTATTTTAATTTGGTCCGATACATCATCTATAGAGGGAGTGAGAGCATGAAATAACCAAAACAAAGCAGCTATTTCATGATAATGGTCGGAGATATATTTTGATTTTTGTTTTTCTACATTTTGTTAATGACCTGTGTTTCGTTTTGTAGTTTATAACATCACATGTGTAACATCCATGACTCAACCATGGTTTCTTTCTTCTTTTTTTTTTTTTGTTTTTTTATGGAAGAAGAGAGGTCAGCACGTTTCAAGCTCAGTTTGTGATTTACTCGTACGTCTCTGACTCTTGCTTGTATCATGACGTGCATAAGCTAATTATACAAATTAAAGGTAAAAGGGGCAATTGACCTTAGAAATCAACATATTTTTATGGGTAAAAATATATATAATTGATGTCGATTAGAAAGAGAACATGGTCACCACGACTTAGACATGGATGGACATGCTGCACACTCTTCACGTCCTATGCATGCAATTTTTATATAATTACCGCATTCAGCTATACCTATTATCAGAACGCGTGGCTGCCAAAAGTACATAAATCAAGATGAAGCAGGGATTGCAATCTGAAAGTGGTTTCCTTTTGTAACAATATTGGTGGACATGCGTAAAAATCTCAAACATGGAGAAGGGGCATAAAGAACATATTATGGTGAAAGCACAGTCACAAAAGAAAGAAGAAGCTTGTCATGTTAGTACAACGTTGGCTGCCACTGATTTGCACCGTCCATCATTGCAACCTCCAAAGCCAAAATTCCTTAGCCTCAGTCTTCCAAATTCAGCCAATTCATCACCTTCAACTCTGATGGAGAAGAAACCGAAACACAGGAGCATAGAATCACCATGTCAAGCTAGTACACTCATCCATCAACAACAACAAACTCTTATCCCATTGGATGAGGTCGGCTACATGGATCAGATGCAGGATGACCAACTGCAAGACATGCAGTTAAGGAGGAGCAAGTCATGTGGTGAGGGAAGAGCATCATGTGCACCCTCAGATGAATTTGATCTCTGGTGGGCCAAACCAGGTGCAGTGGAACGCAATAACATGCATCGTAACAGCTTCTCCAAAACTGAAGCCATTCTTGTGAGTGGCAAGAATGTGGAAACATGTGAAGATGAGGGCTTTAAGTGCACTGCACTTTGCATGTATCTACCAGGGTTTGGGAAAGCAAAGGCTGTTAAAACTAGAAAAGAATTAGGATCAGAAGTGGAAGGCTGTGCAGTAATATCAAGGACGGTATCTTTGGAAAAGTTTGAGTGTGGTTCTTGGGCTTCTTCTGCACTGTTCCATGAGATTAATATTGAAGGAGACCCCATAAATTCCTCATACTTTGATCTGCCACTGGAGTTGATCAAATGCAGTGCTAATGATGTTCATTCACCTGTTACCTCAGCTTTTGTGTTTGAGAAGGACCTTAAGACTGGTTTCTCTACAAAATCACCTCGCCATGTTCGGTTTTCCACACCATCAAAGCCTGCCTCTCCAGCATCCTGCATTACTCCTCGTTTAAGAAAAGCCAGAGAGGATTTCACAGCATTCTTAGAAGCACAAAGTGCATGAAGATGGAATCACTCCTATGGAAAGTGAAGTAAAAATTAAAGAGTTAAGTATGTTTTTAATCACTATTTAAATATTTTTTTTTATTTTAGTCATTCAATTAAAAGTTTATTTTTTTAATTTCTTAAATTCACATAATATTATTTTTGGTCCCCATATTGGATTTTGAGGGACTAAAAAACAATTTTTTAATTAGTACATCCAAGGTGAAATTGTGGAACTAAAAACAAATTCAATAAAGATTAAAAAGATAGTTTTTAGCTAGTTGGGGGATGAAAATAATTTTTTTCCCAAATTTGTGAGACTAAAATCCGGTTTAATCCAAAATAAAATAACAAAACTGCTCTCACTATTTGTAGTCGGTTCTGCCATTTTTATCACAATGTTTTGCACCAGCTGTTTGTTGAACTCAATTTATAAGGGAGAAGTCTAGGTAGAGATACGAATGATTGCACAATATCTTCTTATCATGCGAAAATTATATTCAACAATGTAACTTGAGGCATATATAATATCTGAAAATGTTTTAGCCTATATTTGGTTTAATCTTCTCGTATCCACACCCACAAGATAAATCACGTCCAAATTGTAACAAAATAGTGGAAGTACGTTCTGGGGATTTTGTTACTAACGTTTGTGATCTAGGTTGTCCTTCAAATTCACCTCAAAACAAGAAAATGATTTAGAAATAAGCTCACCAGCTATAGATGAACGCATACAACATACATACAGAACCTACAATCAAACGAGTAGTTACTTAATCTTGGATCACGTTTGTGCTATATAAGCAAGACATGTTATTTTTAATTAAAAAACTTGTTACTCTAAATTGAATGTCTCCTCTCTTGAGTGAAGAGTGTTTTCTAAAATTTTGGTGAATTGGGATTTTCAGATAATCTGGATTCTTTTTTCGCCTTTAATAGGAGAGGGGGAAACACCATTCCGTTGTATATTTGCACAATGGAATAGAGTTTTCATGAAAAGGGTATTTTTTGGAAATAAGTAATAAACCACCAATGTAGGGGCTGAGAATAGAAAAAGCGATGGAGAATAGAAACTTTCTAATTGTTCGTGCTTAATGGAGTCCAATATGCATGGTTTCAGCAGTTTTGGGCCAACCTTCTTATGGTATTATTTTCATATACATTGTTATTTGTTTTTCCTTTTCTCATATTTTTTTTTTTGTCATGTTTATAATATTAATGAATTATATTTTGTTTATTTTTTCAGCAAATCTGAATGCAACAAATTTAGTTGTAGCAAATTTATTACAAGAAATTAGTTTCTAGAAAATAGTTGTGATTCAAACTATTATAGTAAATATTTTTATTTTAATTTGTATTAGTCTATTTTAAAATATTGTGTTTATAGTATTAAATAAATCAATTTTAGTACTATCAGACATTTGATAATATTGTGTTAGTTGTATATATTGGATATTTGGATGAATCGTGATCTAAAATATTAGTCCTAAGAAGAAAAAGTTCAAATTTAAATGGGTAACTCATGAACCCAAACAAAACTAGATCGTTTATGAATGGGTTAGATTTAAAAAAAAATGAAAATTGAAGCGAACCAAATCCATCAAATTTGATTGGATTAAATCCTAAATTTAATCAAAATCAACACCCCTAATTTTAACCATGTCAACCCTGCTTTCTCTCACTTTTTCATATTCTCTTTGCCTTAGTCATCGTTGGCCTCCCTCACCTTGCCTTAGTCATTGGCTTCCCCGTCGAGCGGGAAAAGATTGAGTGCAGGTCGGATAAAATTTTAACAATTCAGAAATTAATTGTTTACATCATCAAGAACACTAAATAAAAGCTCACAAAATATCAAAACAAATGTTAAAAGTTAATGTGAGAGGAGAAAAAATTGGTAAGCGGCTATGGCATCCTCCAAAAAATATATTCACTAACCCCTTTTAACTATTGTTAAATAAAGAGATAAATAGCTTTACATGATAAAATAATTAGAGATGCTATTAGTACATGCTTTTTTAGTTATCAAAAAGTAAAAGTAACGATCATGTCAAACAAAACAGTTACCGAATGATTCAGTATGTCCCGGGACCACATTCATACGATGCCAATAGAAAGAGCACTCATGTCACCCACGCGTCCTTTTTGACTTGCCCTAAAAGCTACCCCTTTCATCAAAGATTTGTCCCTAAACCAAACAGCACAGAATCTCCCATCTCCCATGTTCCTACAAATAAAAGGCATGGAGTCTACGAGGAAGAAACAGTAGGGCATCCTTTCATCGAAATTTATTGAGGAATAAGGATCCATAAAAGGGCATGGCCCAAAAATATGATAGTAATAATGATAATAACAAAAGAAAGATGCACAGAGAGAAAGCAACACAGCACATTGGCCACCCTCCATACGGCTTGCACCTAAGGTTGGGGTGCCCTGGTCCCCTCACCGACAGCATTATTAAAATTAAACCATATATTTTTATTCATTATTTTTTACAAAAATACAGCATAGAAAACTCAAATAACAGAACAGAACCCCCCACCCCCCCAAAAAAAATTTATTAAATATGAAACAAGATCATATACCCCCATCTGTACCAGATAAATAAAAAAAATTATATATAATACAGATATTATATAAAAACTCTCAGAGATTTTTTTTATCCTGCCACAAGTTAAATTATATATTTCTTTATAGGAAAGCCCATTTCCTGTTCAAGAGAAAAGGAATGAGAGATTTGAGGTATGTCATTATTGCCTTGTCTTCTGCAACCTTGTTCCAATCATCTTGAGCTCAAATTTCTTGATTACCCCAGCAGTGTCCCTCATTGTGGTGTCCATCACATAAGGAATTTTGTTCTGGGTGACTTGTGTTGTGTTGACGAGTATTTTACATGTTTCTCTCCTTTCTGATATGGTTCCATGATAGTGGAAGTATTTGATCCTACCTTCAGTTTTGTGTGTTGTCTTTCCTGATAGATCCATTGACATGTGCACCCCTGTTGCATACAAACTCCGTGGTTGCACTGCATATTTTCGATCTCTACGAATTCCTGTAATTGAGTCTCTATACACAAGCTTTTCAAAACCCCATTTCCTGTTAAATTCAAATCACACCATGTCAAACCCCACATAGTACACAAACATAATTAAATAATGTTATGGGCGCATTTTAATAATTAAGTTAAGTACTTGTACAATAAGAGCTTAACATATAGAAGCTTATTCATAACCTTAAATCTGAAGCTTATCGAGAAAAGAAATTGTAGAATGTTTGTAAACAACATTGTTAAGTTCAACTAAAACCCTTTGTAGAGCATTATTCCCAAGTGCTGTAAGACCAACTGTAAAAGAAAAAAAATTAAACACTTGACAATGGATGCATGCACTACTATCACTATACCAGCTAGCTTCATTCGTCTCTTTCAAGCATCTATAGCAATTCTTTGCAATAAAATCTTGAAACTAACACTTGGACAGCTAGATCTAACCGTTGTTGTCGGAGTGTGACCAAATTAATGGTTATATTTATTATGAATAATTGAATATTAAAATACTCTTGGCAGTGCATACCTACAAAGCTCACTTGTGGACAAAAACATTACGGGTCTTAATGGAAAGATAAGAATTAAAATCAATCAAAGTAAAGATCAGGGAGGATCATCATCAATTTTCAGCACCCTCGGTGAGGGTTTTCGATTACTAGAATTTAAATGGTTTTGAAGATTATTAGTGCAGCTATCTTATTGAACAAGAAGACAATGATGACTCAAGAATGGTACCGAATTTTCAACAAATGTAGAAAGATTCTTGTTCTTGAACTAGTATTACTGAATTATTCCTTTGTATAATTAATTATTTATTTATTATTAAACATGGTTGTATTTATGAATCAGAAAACAAGTCATACAACTACAGAACAATGTTCAAACAAACCCCACTTTTTTTACCTGTCCAGGATCACTAGGAAAAACAGAATGAATGCTAAAGGGATGGGCTAATAATTCCAAATGCATGCACCCGCAATAATGCAATTTCCTGTCATCCCTCTCCTCATAAGAAATAAAAAGTGTCCAACCACTCAAGATCCTCTACGATTTTGAGAATTAAAACAAAAGATGAAAGGACAATGACATCAAAGTTATGCCTCAAGTGAACAGCAAGAGCCAAATTAACACTTAGCTAAACTAAATCCACCGAAACAAAGTCTTCCAATTGTTAGAACCATTTCAATTCCTCAATTTGCTATTTAACTTATGGAACATAGATTTAACTAAGCAATAGGCTAATTAGGTAGAGGTCTAGGCCTTGCTTGAATAAATTTCCTCATAAATAATTGTAGAAGAAGAAAACAAACACTTACAGAAGAAGGTAAAATAAATTAAGCTTTTTCCCTAAGCTAAAATCAACTAATACATTTTAGTTTTTGGAGAAATTAGACGAGAAAACTTCTAGAAAGTTTATCTAACAGGGGGGCCGGAAGCTATTTAATTTGGCTGAAGAAGTTGATTCAAGCAGAACAAAAAGAGAGTATTCTGAATCATGACATTCAAAACCGTACCTGTAAGTTTTGCCGTAATCCTCAGAGAGGCAAATCTTGCTGCTCATAGGCATCTGTTCAATGGTGAACTGGTCGTATTCCGAAAGTGAGTGAAGCACGGACTTGATAGTAGTCTTAGGAGGCACATAAATGTACTCATCAACATCGAAAAAGAACATCCACTTGGCCATGAACTTGTATCTATGAAGACAATCATTGACCACCATGAACTGGTTATGATAGTATCCATCAAACCTCTCTTGGTCCCTAATATCCTGCAATGTCACAAACCCTAGTTCCATCCACGGCTTCAGCACCTCAAGCACCTCCTCATGCACCCCACCAGCATCATGAATCACGAAATGCGACTTTGGCCCGAAGAACCTCACGTGGTAAGCGATCCACTCCCTCACCCTCTGAGGGTTTAAGTTCCCATAGAGAGAAGAGCCACAGTAGAAGTAGTCATACTTAGGCTTTGACATGAAAAGTGAAGCGTTTAAAGCTCCCGGTGCTTCATGGAGGACCTCTATTCTGTCGGTGACGTTGAAGCCAGTGTCACCGGCTCCTGAGGTGGAAGCATGGAGCACCAACTTGCCACCGGTGTTGTCACCATTGACAGCGGTGCCGTTGAAGGTGCAGTTAACTACCACCACGGTGTAGACGTGGCCATAGCCCCAGTCAGGGAGGTACTTGAGGCCTTTTGTGATGATGGGTTTTGAAGAGTTTTGCAGTGAAGGGAGATCAGGGATCCATTCACACACGTAGGTGGGTTTGCCATAAACGTGGAGTGGCTTGGAAGAAAGGCCAACGATGGCGAAGGTGTTGAGTCCTCCTCTGTATGCTCCCATGGTGATGAAGTTGTAGGCCGCGGAGCCGTGAGGGTTGAAGACACGCTTGATGGTGCCATTGGGAAGGTGTTTTTGGGTGGAAGAGAGTGGTGTTGGGGGTGTAGAAAGTGTTGTAAAGGGTGGTGGGGGTGTAGAGGGTGGTGGGGGTGTTAGGGACACCCTTGAGATGCAGAAGCGGAGATCGGAGGAGGAAATGGTGAAACGCGAAGGGAGGAATTGAAGGAGAGTGGCAACACCACAAAGAAGGAAGAGAGTTGCGAGAAGAAGCTTTAGTTCAGCTGCGTAGTTTACTAGTGACCCTACAAAGAAGAACTTCTTCTCCCTCTCCTTGTTGGCCATTGCCATTGCTATGTTAAGCACGTTCTCTCTCTCTCTCTCCCTCTCCCTCCCTGGTTTTAAGAAGAGGGAGAAGAGAAGATGGGATATGAATCTGAGAAAGTGTTTTGTTGTTTCTTTTGGTTTTGGTTTGGATGCAGGGGTGGGGTGTGTCTTGCTTGTCTTATATTATGAAACTCTTGCTTGCAAGGTTTAGGGGCAGAGAGTTGAGAAGTTGTGATTGAGATCAAATCTGATTTGGTTTAGGAAAGAATATGATGTGATTGTTGATGATTGAAGGTTCTGTGTCAACTTTTGAAATTGAACCTTTCATCTAATTTGATTTCTAAGGGACAACAGAAAGATGGGGCGGGGCATTCCTAAGTTAGGAGTTAATTACTCATTATGAAATGAAGAGAAAAAAGAAATTAAGTAATGAAAGAAGGGGCTTTTTACTCTAATAAACTTTTTTTTTTTTTGCAAATCTTAGATTTAGTCTCTAAATATATATATATTTTTTTTATTTTTGGTTCCATATTTTTCATTATTAATAATTTAAGTCTCTATTGTCAAGTAATATCATTAATTAATAGATGACATAATATTATATTAGTATATTCTTTTTTTAGTAGATTTTGGACAAACTCTATAAATTTAAGTAAACTCGGTAGACTCTCGAGTTTACCACCGAGTCAAAGAGTTAACAAGTTAAAAAAATTAGACCAAAATGTAAGCCATTTTTTATTGTTTCCTGCCTATTTAGCATTCAATATACATTCATTTGGTGTATTATTCTCAAATACTAAACTATCTCCTTTAATAATATCAAATCATTGTTTTCTAATGACATCAAACTCTCGATGAGAATGACCTACCACTACTATAACCTCTGCAAGTTATTATCTAGTAGTGATGTATTATTACTAGACTTGGTTATTTAAATATTTTGAACTTTATGATTTACTGGTTTGCTTTATTACATTGTTGAAATGTTTAATTAGTATATTATTTATAGATATTTTGTTATTATTTTTATATGAAGTAGACTCTTACGAGTTTACGATCGAGTTGAGTCCACGAGTCAAGATTATAGAACTCTCATGAGTCTACGTAAACTCTCGAGTTTGATAACTTTATTTCTAAGACTTATTTGTCTTTAAATCATTTAACGGGACAATCACATATAAATTTTTGTAAAAAATTATATTTTTCACAAAAAACAACTACTCTAATATTATCAACTAATGTGAACACATGAGAAATTCAAAACATAATTTACAAAAATAAATAAATAGACATTGTTTTCCTCCATTAGACACCTCAATAACATAACAAGTCATAGGAGATTACTAATGCAAGTACTATATGATTAGTTAACATTGTTATTTGACAACAAAGATAAATTATTATTTAGAAAAAAATATAGAAACAAAAAATGATAAAAAAATTTGTTTAGAGACTAAAAGTGAAATTTGTAAAAAGTTTAGAAACCAAAAGCATGATTAACCCTAGCAAAATAATATCAAGAATTTGACGATTTTAATTCAAACCAATAAAAAATCAACTTATAGATTGTACAATTTTTTTCTTAGGCTAAAATATCTTCTTGTCTATTATCTTACTTTTTCAGTTCAATTTGATCGTTTATTTTTTGAAAAGTCAATTGTAGTCCTTTATGTTTTTAAAACAGTTCAGTTTGGTAATTTTCGTTCCTTTCCGTTACAAACAACAATTTCAACTTTTAATAAAGAGTTTAAGTTACTATTTATTGGCGGTTTTAAACCTTCAATAATTAATTACTTTTAGCTTTTAACAAATATAAATAATTTTCATGCGGTTTTAAACCTCCTTCTCCAATCTCATGACTCGGTTTCCAATTCCAAACTTCTCCCATGAGACCTTGATTGATGTTGTGACTTATAACACTCTCATAATCAAACTAGATTTTACATTTTGCATTTTCAAAATCAATTCAATCCTTCACAAACCCCAATCCTTTTTTTTCTAAATTGAAAATCACAAACCCAACCAAAAGCACCGAAAGAGAAATTCACCATAAATGAAAAGATCGATAGATGCAAAGAGAATGGGGATTATATGCGTGAGCTGAGCACTGATAGGTTTGCCATTGAACGATGCCAAGCCGACAATGAGAGGTGTAACACCCTTCTTTCTTTAAAAGACTTATTGGTCATTTTTAAATTAACAAGTAAATTTAAAACTTGATTATCGAAAAATTCCTTTTAAGTACATAGAAATATGTTTCGCTTTTTAACACTTATATATAGAACCACCTTGTATGAAATTTCCCAAAAGAAGTTTATTTTCATTTTCATTAACTTGTCGTACATGAAATAAAATGTCCATCTACGGAAAATCTTTCTTAAAGAATCATCTTAGTTTATCAAATAATCAACTTACTTTAGGCAAATGAACCACAAAAGATTTCAATTAAACAACCTCAAATTCCATCATTAACAACCTTACTCCTCAAATATAAATACACATTTACATTTTTGAAAAGAATACATAATACACCTAAGTCACATACAAAAGAATAATACATCCTACACTACCACAAAAAATACAAACCACGACGGTTGAAAACAACATACAATGATGGTGCACGACAGTCCTTGAAGCTAACGTCATTGAAAGTTAAACACTTTCAACGACGGTTCAAGAAACACCGTCTTAAAAAAATGTTCATTCTAAGGTAGTGCTCGCGTAAGCACCATCTTCGAAAGCTCACTTTCGAAGACGGTGCTAATGCAAGCACCGCCTTTGAAAGCTTAATAATATATAACAAATCAACGTTATATCCTTTTCACCGAAAATATTTTATATTTTTTTCTCGTATCCACATTTACTCGAGATTATTTCTTATTTTCATATTTTCTAATATTTTCAAAGAATGTGCCACTCATAAAGTAACATTCCAAATTAGAGATAGGCATTCATCTACTTTCTATGGTAACATTAGTAAAACACATGAAATTATTTACTATGTGTTTAAATTGTGCCGTTTGGCATGACATGAACAAGGTTCTTCATATCACGTAAAAAGTAGATAAATAAAAGTAAACAAATAAGTATGGCATATCCCATTAGTCTAAAAGCAAGTTTAATATATTCAAAGTTTTATATCCCATTATTTCATATTTTCACATGAAGGATTATTCAACTGAAAGTATACCTTAATTAAAATTTACAAAATGGAGAATCTCATTGGAAGCAGATACTCTTAAATACTTGAATCAAGTAATATGCAAAGTAAATATAGTAAATTAAGCACAACTATTTGATGCAGACATACAAGAATGTAGTAAGTAATACCAACCAAATAATCTGCACAATAGACTTAAATCACAATTAGTTGTGCTGATTTGGGTACTTTTTGATGCAATCCTACCCCGCAAGGGCATTGGATAGAAAACTCCAAGTAGATTGGGTCAAAGATGCAAGAGAAGACCCTAGGGTTCTTATGAGCCTTAGGGTAGATTTCGGGCCCATGGGCTAAGTATGAGCCCACTTATCTTTTTAAATATTAGATTAAGGTTTCATTATTTTTGGGCCTTGTATTTAGGGCTCCATAATGTAGGTAGGGTACCCTAGAAATATAGGATTTTTCAGCCCTTGTATTTTAGGGCACCTAGACTAGTTTTTGTATTAGGGGTAGTTTTGTAATTTCACATGCACTAAGTGGATATTTGATGTGTGTGGTTGGAAATAAATTTAATTGAATTGGTAGAAGCCCAATCCAATTAAATTTTAGAGGGGGGAGGTGAGCATTTGCTTACTACACCCCATTGCCACATCATATAGTCACACTTTGTGCATGTCCTTCATGCTTTTCATGCCTCATGACACCTAAGTACAGTTAGTGGAGAATCTTGGAATTGATCTTGGATTAGTGGGCTGAACTATAACTAAAATTCACTAATCATAATTAGTGAAATTTTGGCTCCACAAATTCAATTTCAAATTCAAGTGAAATTTTAATTTCCCTCCAATTTTGTGTGACACTTAGGCTATAAATAGAGGTCATGTGTGTGCATTTTTTTCAACTTTGATCATTTGAATATTAAACTTCAGATTTCAAAGCTCATTTAGAGCACAAAATTTCGTGCTCTTCTCTCCCTCTCCCCTCATTCATCTCCTTCTTCCTCCAAGCTCTTATCCATGGCCTCTTATGGTGGTGAGCTTCTTCTAGACTCATCTTCTCCTTGAAGTGGTGTCTCCTCTCTCTCTTTCTTTCTCCATTCCGCTGCCATTCATCTTCCAAGAAGCAAAGGAATCCATTGATGAAGAAGATCCTAGGCCTACAAGCTCCAATGGAGCTTGCATCACTTTTGGTGGCAACAACAAAAAGGTTATAGTCAAATCCCAAAGTATTTAATGCCTAGACATTATATTTTGATTACTATAAAATTTGAGTGACCTTCAACACACAATTGAAATTAATAATTTATAAGCATTTCTATATGATCCATACATAAAAGGCAAGACAAGGGATGCAAAAGAAACAACTAAAAAACCAATATAATTACTACCTCCACATATGCATTTGGATGAAGACCACTTAATGGTTCAACAAATGTAGGTGGGGATTAAAATCTCACTACACATGGTATTGTAATTGTAGGTAACAATTCAGAAAATAAGACTAAATTTTGAATAAATTAATTACCAACATTCAGATATAGCAATAAGCAACTCACGTGCTAGCTCGTCAGATGCCTTATTGCTCGATCATTTGCTATCCATATAGCTTTCTACTATTTCCTACAAGTCAAAATTTGTTTTTAGAGATCATCCAAAGAATCAGATGTTTCTGACATAATTGTGTGTGCTTAATTTCTCTCCATTCAATTACTATCATTATTATCATGATTCCTTTTTTTCATGTTAGTAATAAGGGGATTGAAATTATTGCGTGCATTTCATGTGCACTGGAGCATACCAATTTTGGATATCTCTCACTCACACACACACACACCAATCATATCGTAAATAACTACTAAAATGAATTCATATACTAAAGGATAATCATTAAAAATTAGCAAACTAATCAGTAATTTATCCGAAACACTAAAAAACTGGACTAGCAACATTGAATGGCATATGGGCACTTCCATATCACCGATATATGCAGCAAAAATAAAATGATATATCACAGAAAAATTATTACAGTAGCAGCAACATGTTGTAAATCCAGTGTTTAGAAAATATTTTTAGGGCCATTCCACTAGTACGATCAACCCCAACACATTGAATAGTCATGTAACAACGATATATGCAACAAAAATAAAACTACAAATAAGGGTAATTAGGTCAGTGACAGTAACACCAATAACGAAGCAAATAATGGTTCAAGGTATAAAGGAAACAAGAAACGAGAGTTGGCAAGGCTAAGAATAGTAATTGAATAATTTAGACAACTAAGCTTTATAAGTATCAGTTAGACCTTATCTCTAGTCAATGTTAGATCTTAACTCCCTAAGAGCCAACATCTTGGTGGCTCCACACTATAGTGCTTCACTCAACCATTCTAGTCATCCCCACCATAGGCAGCCTTTTCCGAGACACCACAACTTCAGGGTGACTACAACTAAGGTAGCTTTGAAACACACCCTTTCACATCCAGGGCTAGAGTGTGGCAATGCAAGTGGCCCAACAATGGATTTGGTTAAGTTGTCATGTCATCTAAAAATTTGGGCTTAAGGCCTAACTCACCCCACAAAATCGGCTTCTAAGGTAAGGATTGTCCGAGCTTTATAAGTACTACTCAGACCTTATCTCAACAGAGTGGTAATAATAGAAAGTATCAGCAGCTAACCATACCTCTTCTACAACACGAAGGTGATGTAAGCTCCTTTGGAGCTTGTAGGCCTAGGATCTTCTTCATCAATGGATTCCTTTGCTTCTTGGAAGATGAATGGCAGCAGAATGGAGAAGGAAGAGAGAGAGGAGACGCCACTTCAAGGAGAAGATGAGTCTAGAGAAAGCTCACCACCATAGGAGGCCATGGATAAGAGCTTGGAGGAAGAAGGAGATGAATGAAGGGAGAGGGAGAGAAGAGCACGAAATTTTGTACTCTAAAAGAGCTTTGAAATCTGAAGTCTAATATTCAAATGATCAAAGTTGAAAAAAAATGCACACACATGACCTCTATTTATAGCCTAAGTGTCACACAAAATTGGAGGGAAATTTGAATTTCAATTCAAATTTCACTTGAATTGGAAATTGAATTTGTGGAGCCAAACTTTGGAGTCAAAATTTCACTAATTCTGATTAGTGAATTTTAGTTATGGTTCAGCCCACTAATCCAAGATCAATTCCAAGATTCTCTACTAAGTGTGCTTAGGTGTCATGAGGCATGTAAAGCATGAAGGACATGCACAAAGTGTGACTATATAATGTGGCAATGGGGTGTAGTAAGCAAATGCTCACCTCCCCCTCTAAAATTTAATTGGATTGGGCTTCTACCAATTCAATTAAATTTATTTCCAACCACACACATCAAATATTCACTTAGTGCATGTGAAATTATAAAACTACCCCTAATACAAAAACTAGTCTAGGTGCCCTAAAATACAAGGGCTAAAAAATCCTATATTTCTAGGGTACCCTACCTACAATATGGAGCCCTAAATACAAGGACCAAATATAATGAAACCTTAATCTAATATGTACAAAGATAAGCGGGCTCATACTTAGCCCATGAGCCCGAAATCTACCCTAAGGCTCATGAGAACCCTAGAGCCTTCTCCTGCATCTCTGGCCCAATCTTTTTGGAGTCTTCTATCCAATGCCCTTGTGGGGTAGGATTGCATCTATAACACGAAGGGATGGTAATTTGGAACTCAAAGATAATTTTATATTAGGAGGCAAGCTTTGATATAATGCATCCTTTGTATTTATAGGTATAGAGGATCTAGCCACTTGAAAGTGTCAACAACAGACTCAGTACAATGCATTAAATTAGTACGACATAAATTTGATCAACAATGAATTAGTATATATAGCTACACCTTATTCAATCCAAGAATGGAAAAAGGGAATCAGTGGTTAAGAATGAACATGGGTCAAGCTTGAGTCAGGTTTTTTGAAGCCAAACCGAATGAAAATGGTTAGGTTGAGTGTGTTAAATGTGACTGGCTCAACCCAACCTAATCACAATTGGGTTGTGCCAAAGTCAGGTCATTAGATTAGATATTCGGGGAAAAATGGAAGAAAAAAAAACACAAAAATAGGGGTAGAGTAGGGAAAAGGTAATTTTGTCCCAAATTTAGGGGAGGCACTGGGTAAGAATTGAAATGGTCAAAGAAAATAGTATACACACACTGTTTGTGTATATAATGTTTTTTCTGTGTTAAAAAAATACTGTGAGTACAAATGAAATGAATAAGTGTGTATGCTATGGATGAATGCTCTCCTAGAACCTAAGCTTTTGAATCCTAGAAAAACCATGAATTGTTGGCAGCCTAACCCCATTACAAGCCTAGAAAGTCCTTCAGATTCATTTTGTGTGTTCATTGCTGTATGATATGAGATGAAATGCAAAGGTTGGAACTTGTGTTGGTTGTTTATGATGGAATAAGCCTAAACACTTGAGCTTGAGTGAAACAATGACTGTGAGGTATTGGTTGATGATCCTTCCTTGATTTCTGTCATGCTTACTAGCTTATTTCAGTTGTGCCTCTAATGTTTATGCTCCTATCTTAGAAAAGCTGCATGCTTGTGAGAAGTAATTGATTTAAGCATTCCATGATATTCAATTCATATGGTTGAATTCCTTTATGAATTAGACACCATTTTCTTTTGATTTACCACTGTCTTTGTCACTTGAGGACAAGTGAGTTGTTCTTTCTTTGCTTGAGGACAGGCAAAACTGTAAATTTGGGAGAGTTTGTTAGTCGCCTTATACGACTAACTTTTGTATAGAAATCATTTTCCAAAACTTGTATAGTTCCCCAATTTATGGTTATTTTGGACTAATTTTTGTAAATAAATTTTGTTTTATGGATAAAGCTATCTCTAGAATATGTTCATTGGATTTAATGATGAAATATGTGCAATTTTAGGTGAAAAAGAGGTTAAGTTATGAAGTGAAAATAGTAGAAGTTGGGCTAAGCGTGCATCCACCGCTAAGCGTAGCTTCAACGCGCTTAGCGCGATAGAAGAATCTAGCAGGGCATCAATATCAAGGTTGCGCGCTAAGCGCGAGATCAGTGTGCTAAGCGCAGTAGTTGTCTTCATGCAGGCTCAGCGCACGACTGACACTAAGCCCAAAACCACTTACTCGCGCTAAGTGCGAGGGTGGCACTAAGTGCAACATCACAATTTCAGATCCTATTTAAAGCCTGTTTTGTGTAGAATTAGGGTACAATTCCCAGGGCACAAAATTCCACAGCACCCCACAGTGCCTATTTCGGGAAAAGAGCTTTGGAGACAGCAAGAGGAGCAACTTTTGCAGAGATACCTAGGTTTTGTAAGCTTATTGTTGTTAGGGTTTCTTTTGTAATGGCTTGCTAAAAACCCTAGTTGGGGATTTCTAATGAACAACTAATGTAAATACTTAATATCTAATTGATTATGTTTTCTGTGTTCAATGCTTCCTTCAATGCTTAATGTTTGTATGCTTTTGGTCTGATCATCCATTTGTGTGCATAGTTAGGTGACTTTAGCATTGGGAAATGTACTGTTGCCTTAGAACTTGATTGAAGCAGGATTGAAACTTAGTCTTACAAGAGGGATCTGCGGATTAAGTTTTGGTTTTAATTATGTTGTTACAATAATGCTGTTTAGTCTAGGCCTAGTCTTACAAGAGGGATCTGCGGACGAAGCTTAGGCTAAATTAGGCTATACTTTCATAAGCTGCTTGAACTGAGTTTAGTCTTACAAGAGGGATCTGCAGACGAAACTCAGTTTAAGTTAGTCTAAACCTAAGAGGGCCGTCTAAATTGGGCCTAGTCCAACAAGAGGGATCTGAGGACGAAGCTTGGATTGATTCGGTCTAACGAGGGATCGAGGTTTAGTAGTTTAGGCTACAACATAGAACACAAGAGCATGATTGATTAGAGAAATATATTTATATACATCAACTTGTCTGTTAGAAAGACCTAACATTTCTACCTACTGCTGTCACTTTCACTTACCTTGCATTTTTATAGTTTTTAGCATAAAGGTTTAGTTTAAATTCTGTTTGAAATTATCAATCATACATGTTCTCTCAACAATTCTTCATTTTTAAACTTAACTCAGGCTAACATTAGTTCCATGTGTTCAATATTCAGATTCATCCATTTTAATTTTTAAATACTTGACGATCTGGTGCATTTTTCGGCAAACCAGATTTCCCTTGAATATATTTGTACGAAGAAAAAGTGGAACAAAAAGTAACCGTAGGGGAAATCCAACAAAAACCTTACCAGATTTCATGAACACCCTAATCTTGTGAAACCCCACATCAATGTGTTTGGTTCAAGCATAACACACTTGAATTTTTGCAAAATCGATAGGACTCTTACTATTGTAGTGCAACTATGCTCCACCATTCTCAATGCTAACCTCTTTCACTAAGCCTACTAACCACACATCTTCTTTACTAGCGTCTGCTAACGCCATGTACCCTGCTTCAATTGTTGACATTGCCACAAGGGACCTAATAATGGACTTGCAACAAACAAGCCCAACTATAAGAGTAAAGACACACCCTTTTGTTGACCTTTCGTCATCTGAATCACCAGCATAGTTAGAATCCACAAATCCCACAATTGAATGATCACCATGTTGATTGCCAAACATAATACCATGACCCTTTTTACCCTTTAGATATCCCAAGATCCATTTCACTCCTTCCCAATGTTGCACCATGGGTTAAACATAAACTTGCATACATGACTTACAACATGTGCCAAATCCAATCTAGTGCACACCATGACATACATCTAGCAACCAATTGCACTGGTATAGGGAACCTTTGGCATGTTCTCCACCTTTCCATTTGTCATCAAACAATGGTCTACAGAAAGCTTAAGTGTTTTGCTAATAGAGTACTTAATGAGGTTCAACAAGTGTGCCTATGTCCTCGAGAGCATACCAACTATTTATTTTTCTTATTCATAAACAATAAATAATAGGGTTACGTCAGGGATATATACAATACACACATACATTATCTTAAACTGTGTACATTATCTTTAACCATGTACATAATCTTTATCTGCGAAAAATATAACGTGTACCTCAGGGGCTTTACCCCCACCCCCTAACCCGTTTCGTAACCCAACAACACGGGGCCCTTACGCTTCACTCCAACATTTGCTCCATCTATAAAATATAAGCCACACAAAAAAGTATTCACCTTGGCGAATATTTAGTCCCGTGGAAGATAAAAATCAAATCTTCCTCGGTCTCTTGGGTTGGGTGTCCTGTAAGTCTAGTGTCAACGTTTTAATTATGTTAGTATTTATGTCAGCCAACTGTAACCGAATCCCAATTGTAGTACTGAATCAAAGCTCAGGTCGTCTCCCAAGCGAAAAGTGCACGGATGAATACTCAAATTAAAACCTTTCGGATAAAGATATTTTTGTATTTTTATATTTTAAACTACCTAAAACTAAAACTAACCAAAACAGAAAATGAAAGATATATTTTTCTAGAGAGATTAATGTGCTGAAAATTTAATAATAGAAATTAAAATAAAAGGTAAGAAGTTACTTGTTGACGAGATAATAATTATAGATGGAAACAATAATGTTGAGATGCTAAGATTGTACTTGGAATCCCCCTATTTGCTGCAATTATCATTCACCACCAACTCACTAATGTAGTTTATTCTTAATCCCTTAGGTGATAGACCTTAAATCACTTGCCTTGATTCTCAATCCCTTAGGTGATAGACCTTAAATCACTTGCCTTGATTCTCAATCCCTTGGCAAATCTAACACAAGCAATCAACATTGTCATTTTGGAATTAGTGAGGCTTAACCAAGACTATTCTATCCTTAGAGATAACCCCAATTAAGTATCCGATTCAATTCGGGTTTCAATGAGACTTTCCAAAGTATTAGGTATGGAAGGAAAATAATGAACTCAAAAAATATATTAATGCGAGAAAATTACATCAAATAAGGCTTAATCATTTCCTCTCCTAGCAAAGAAAGAAACTAGCCACTCATGAAATACAAATAAAGAGAAGAAAAAAGGGTTTTTTAGTGAAGGGTGGTGTGTAAATGTGTGTTCTTTGTTGCTGCCTATGCCTCTCTCTATTTATACAATAATTTAATAGAGACAAGTAATCTCCTTAATTTACAAAATAATATAATCTATAGAAGGAAATTATATCTTCAGTTGATATAATCTATTTTAATTGTTGCAATTATCTTCCAAGTGATTTTTTTTTTCATTTATCTTCAAGCTATATCTCCACAATTATCTTTGTTTTGAATTAAATTAGTTTTTGGATGCACTGTCTGGCGCCCTCCTCGCTTAAGTGAGATATCTTCTGTAAAATTTAATTTTCTCCTCTGTTTAAGCTGGCTTGAGTAGCCTATACCTCACTTGAGCAAGGCTACCTTGTAAGATTGTCCTATTTCTCTGTAAAAACTCACAAAATCACATTAAAACTTGTAAAATTATAATTCCTATCTAAAATATATTAAAAACTAAAAACATAATGAATTGGATTCAAAACAAGGCCTAAAGTATATTAAAGTATCAAATAAACGTCTCAATTTGCATATGAAAATACATAATTTTGACGTTTATTATCTAGCACTGAGCAACATTCAACAAGTCTAGGTAATGCTTGAACTTTCCAGTTGTGACTACCTTGGTTAAAATATCAACTGCATTTTCGGAAGTGTGAACCTTCTTGAGCAAAACCTAACCAAATGTCATCAACTCGCTAATGTTGTAAAACCTCACATTAATATGCTTGGTTCTAGCATGATACACCTATTTTTTGCAAAATCGATAACACTCTTACTATTGCGATGCAACTATACTCCAAGATCCACTTCATTGTGTCCAAATGTTGCTTCCCTGAGTTAAACATAAACTTGCATACATGGCTTACAGCACGTGCCAAATCCGATCTAATGCACACCATAGCATACACCAAGCAACCAACTGCATTGGCATAGGGAACCTTTGACAGTTATTCCACCTCAACATTTATCATTGGGCATTGATTTACAGAGAGCTTCAATTCTTTTTCTAATGGAGTACTTAACGAGATTCGACAAGTGTGCCTATGTCCTTGGGAGTATAACTCCTATTTATTTGTCTTATTCATAAACAACGAGGTTATATAAAATACACACGTACATTATCATTAATTGTATATTATCTTAATCCGTGTACATTTTTTTTGTCTTTGTAAAATATCACGCGTACTGCAGGAGCTTTACCCTTGCACGTCCACCTCACTTCATAACCCAAAAATAAGTGGCCCTTATGCTCCACTCTAACTTTTGTGTTGGATCAGGCTGAGAATCTAGAAGAGGAATTGAATAGATTCTTTCAAAATCTTTACCAATTAGTTCTTAACACTGATTAAAAACACTCCTTTAAACCAATCAAAGTTTCTTCAAAAGATTTTAAGAAAAAAGAAGCTATTATGATGGCCTTTTAGATCAATTCCACTACCGGGATGATTACAAAACTTAGAGTTATAGAGAATAAGAGAAATACACAAGAGTTTATACTAGTTCAGTCTAATCCAGACCTACGTCTAGTTATTCCAAGTTCAGATCTAGAATTGAAACCTTATAATTCTCTAACATCTTTGATAACCCTAACAAAAGACCACAATCTAAAAGAATTAAAGAAAAAGGATTTAATACACCTAAAATATGTAGATCTTTAATCTTTAATATTTTTTCCACAAGTTGATCAATTCATGATTGTAAAATGAGTGATTCTTTGATCAACATCAATCTTCTGACTAATTGCGGTGCTATTCTTTTAGAAGATTCTCTTGAAATGTTTTTCTCAAAATCTAAACAAATCAAGAGTCTCTTTAAAAAAACACATAGGGGTATTTGTAAATTTTGACAATTAAAATAGATCTAATTGATTATAAAACCAGGTGATCAATTAATTCGTCAACATCCCATTTGTTCTACATTACCAGAAACTGGTTAATTGATTACCAAAAACGATAATCATATAATTCGTTTCAGTCTGAGAATTTATTTCCTTCTATGCTGACTAGATAATTGATTATCAAATGTGTTAATTGATTATAGCATTTGTTCTACATTACCAGAAACTGGTTAATTGATTACCAAAAACGATAATCATATAATTCGTTTCAGTCTGAGAATTTATTTCCTTCTATGCTGACTAGATAATTGATTATCAAATGTGTTAATTGATTATAGCATCACACAGAGAGCTTATCTTTGTGTTCAAGAGTTGGGTAATCGATTATTAATTGGGGTAATCGATTATCCAAACCACCAGATTCTTCCTTCTTTTAAAATTGGCTTGGGCATTCGATTACCAAATGAGGCAATCAATTAATTCCATGCTGCTAGCCAAATTTCAAATAGAAGTAAGTTCTTAAGAAACTTAGAGAATAAGGATACTTCATTCACTTCATGTTTGATCAATCACTAAGCATGAGAAAGAAAACTAAGACTATATCACACACATGTCTAGTCTAAAACATTCAATACAAATGCCTCATTTATTAAACATGTTAGGCATTGCAAAATTATCAAACCAAAACTAAAAACAAAGGGCTTCAAGCTTTGATATAACAATTTGCACTATTCATAAAATATGAGCCATGCACAGCAATCTCAACCTTGGTGAATATTTAGCCTCGTGGAAGATAAATAACAAATCCACCTCAGTCTCCTGGGTTAAGGGTCCTGTCACATCTAGCATGAGCAACATTCAACAAGTCCAAGCAAAGTTTGCACTTGTTAGTTTTGACTATCATTGTCAAGATATTAACTGCATTTTCTGTAGTGTGAACCTTCCATAGCAAAACCTGGCTAGATGTGATTAACTCCCTGATCTTGTGAAACATCACATCAATATGATTGGTTCTCGAATGATACAACTGAGTCTTTGCGAAATCAATAGTATTCTATCTATTGCAATGCAACTGAACAACAACTTGCTCAATGCCCAACTCATTCACTAACCCTTTCTAACCACACAGTTTCCTTGCTAGCCATTGCTACCGTTATGTACTTTACTTCAGTTGTTGACATTGCTTCAAGAGACTGAATAATGGACTTCTAACAAATAGGCCCACTTGCAAGAGTAAAGGCATACCCTGTTGAAGACCTTTTGTAATCAAGATCACCAACATAGTCAAAATCCACAAATCCCACAATTAAAGGATCACATCGCTGATTGTCAAGCATAATACCATGATTTGTTGTACCTTATAAGGTACCTCAAGATCCACTTCACTGTTGCCAAATGTCACTTCCTTGAGTCCAACATAAACTTGTAGATTTGGCTTACAACATGTGTCATATCCGGTCTAGTGCACACCATAGCATACATCAAGCAACCAAATTCACTAGAATAAAAAACCTTTAACTAGTACTCCACCTCAGCATATATCTTTCGACATTGATCTACATAAAGCTTCAAGTGTTTTCTCCAATGAAGTACTTAACAAAGTTCGACAAGTGTGCCTATGTCCTCGAGAGTATAGCTATTATTTCTTTTTCTTAATCATAAACAATAGGGTTATATTAGGATATATATCCTTGTATATTATATTAAACTGCATACATTATCTTAAACCACGTACACTATCTTTACATGTATATTTTTCTTAATCAACATGCATTATCTTTATCCATTTACCGTATGACGCATATCATCGGGAATTTACCCTTGCACCCCAACCCGCTTCATAACCCAGCAACAGGTGGCCCTTATATGCTCCATCCATAAATTATGAGGCATGCACAACAATCTACACCTTGGCGAATATTTAGCCTCCTGGAAGATAAATAGCATATCCACTTTGGTTTTCTAGGTTGGGAGTCCTATCACGTCTAGCACTGAGCAACATTCAACAAGTGCAAGCAATGCTGAAACTTGTAAGTTTTGATTGTCATGGTTATCATCATATCAGTTGCATTTTCTGATATGTGAACCTTCCTGAGCCAAACCTGACCAAATGTCATCAACTCCTTGATTTTGGGAAACCTCACATCAATTTTCTTAGTTGTAACATGATACACCTAATTCTTTGTCAAATCTATGGAACTTGTCAATTGCAATGCCTAACTCTTTCACTAACACTACTAACCACACAAATTCCTTGCTAGCCTCTGCTGTCGCCATGTATTCTGCTTCAGTTGTTGACATTGCCATAAGAGACTAGATAATGGACTTCTAACAAAGAGGCCCACCTACAAGAGTAAAGATGTACCCTGTTGTAGACCTTTTGTTATCATGATCACTAGCGTAGTCAGTATTCACAAGTCCCACAATTGAAGGATCACCCTATTGACTATCAAGCATAATACCATGACCTTTTGTACCCTTTAGGTACCTTAATATTCACTTCACTACTTCTCAATCTAAAGCATATAGGAATCAAAGCGCTTGTACCACTACCATGGAGACTACTTCAATCCATACAAAGACTTCCTCAACTCGGTCCACCTTTTCTAAACCCATTTGGCTACTCCATGTAAATTTGTTCTTCTAGATCACCATGAAGAAATATTGTCTTCACATCCATGTGCTCCTAGTGCATGTCATGTCTGGCTATCGAGGCTAGCACTCCCCTGATAGAAGTGTGTCTTATGATCGGGGAGAAAATCTCATCATAATAAACCCCTTTTTGTTGTGCATACTCATTTGCTACTAGGTGAGCCTTGAACTTTTTCCCTTCTTTTTTTTTCTAATACTGGAGGTTTCCTCTTACACCCATTTGCACCCTATAATTCTCTTGCCTGCAAAAAGCTCAACTAGCTCCATGCCTAATTCTTTTGTAAAGACTCCATCTCCTTCACAATGGCAGCCATTCATCTGTCTTTCTACTAGCTATTCATAGCCTCTTGAAAAGTAGAAGGATCTCTAGTACTAGTGAGAAGTGCAAAAGTAGTTGATTTAGCCAATTCTTGAAACACATATCAGACAATGAGAAATAGTGACCTAAAGTTCCCGATGTGGTGTTTTATGCACTGAGAAATGTCTCTAAATGTCATGTTCCTCATAGAATTTCTGGAACCGCAAGTTTGTGCACTCCATGTCATTATCAGACCTAAAGTACCTAATCTTTCTACTCGTTTGGTTCTCCACCTTAGCCTTCTATAGCTTGAACATCTCAAAGACTTTAGATTTTTGTTTCATGAAGTACACCCAGACATTGTGAGAAAAATCATCAAAGAAGGTAACAAAATAGTGACAACCACCCAAGGATAAATCTTTAGTAGGACTCCACAAATTAGTATGCACGTAATCTAGAATCCCCTTGGTGATATGCTTCGTAGCTTTAAATCGTACTCTAGTTTGTTTCCCAAGTACACAATACTCACACAAGTCTAACTTTAAGAGTCCTATCTTATGAAGCTCCACCATCCCATGCTCACTGAGATGACCCAAACGTAGATGTCACAATCTTGTAGCATCATCATTAGATTCAACAAATGCAACTCAACCTACAATTGTGCTCCCCAATAGCCTATATAAATTTTCTACAGTCTGTTGTGCTTTCATCATAATCAACGCCCCCTTACACACTCCAAGGGTATCTTGATCTCCATCAGTTCTGTAACTAAAACCATTAGCCTGAAAGGTACCAAGTGAGATCAAATTCTTTCTCAACTAAAGGCTATTTTGGACATCACACAACGTTCTCACTCCATCATCATCCATAGCAATTTGCACCTATTCCATTCAAACAACAACACACGCTTTGTCGTAACCCATATAGACACTGCCAAAATTATTTGACTTGTATGTGGTGAACCACTCCCTGGTGGAAGCCATGTGCTAAGAACACCCAGAATCAAGAATCCATGCATCTATCAACTGACTGTATGAACCTGAGAGAAAATCTGCCTCACTCTAGTAGTCTGAATCATCAGTATCTGCCACACTTGCTGAGCAGGATGCCCTTCACTAGATTTCTTTAGCTATAAGTAATCCCTCTTAAAATGTCCCTTCTGGTTGCATTTGTAGCACTCCATTGTTTTCTTGTGTTCTCTAGAACTGGACACTTCCTCTGGCTACCATCAGAACCCTTGCCTTGTGTCCTTCCATGTTCTTGTTTCCCCTTCACATATAGACCATCGTCTTACGAACTCCCCACTACATTCTATCTCTGTTGAGAGTGAGACATAAGTGCAACCTGTATCACCTCAAGACCAATTGAGTCTTCCAGTACTTTAAGGTTGTCACCAAATGTTCATAAGAAGAAGGCAAAGAACACAACAAAATACATGTCTTATCTCATCCTCAATCTTCACCTCCAGCCTTGCCAGATAGATGATAATTTTATTGAAGACATTTACATGTTGTTGGAGATCCAAACCCTCTTGTATCTTCAGGAAGTACATTTATGCTTCAGATACAATTTTTTCTTTAGAAATTTCGACATGTATTGACTCTATAGTTTCTTCCATACCTCCCCTGGAGATGTCAACTCCATCACGTGATAAAGGACCTCGTCTTCCAAACACAAGCATATAATTGTCGCAACCCTCTCTTGCAACTCCTCCCAACCCAAATCATCCATCTTATTAGGCTTTGCATCGCACAATGCCTTTAGAAAACCTTTATGTGCTAACAAATCCTTAACACACCTCTGCCATAATTCGAAATTCTTAGCTCCATTGAAATTCCACACTTTGAATTTGGCCTTGGAGTTAAGCATCACCTTATACCAATTGTTGGCAATAACAATCGGAATTCTAAAGGTATGAGAGAAATCGCACACACACACACACACAAACACAAGAGAGATTTAATGAGATTTGACAAGTGTATCTATGTCCCCAGGAGTACAACAACAATTTCTTTTTCTTATTCATAAACAATGTGGTTACATCATATATATATATATATATATATATATATATATATATATATATATATATATATATATATATATATATATTGAATGCAAATATGAATTTATTTTTTCCCGTAAAGCAATTATTTTGGAATCAGTGGTTAAAAGCCATTTTTTATTTTGATTTGCATTAGTACTTTTTTATATCACAATTTTTTTTGCATGATGCAATTTAATTAGATTTTCCTTTTGTATATAAATTACATATTATATATTTATATGCATTATATAATTTATTTTGTTGCATAAATTATATGGTTTAATTTATTAACATATTGTTATATGATTTAGATTTTCAATCAGTGTGCAAGGTTTGATGATGAATAATAATCTGAGGTACTTCTCTCTCAGCATGAATTGTTTGGCAATCATATAATCATTGGGCAATAATTATGAGTTATGCATTTAAGTGTAAAATTTTGTAAATTCAATACCTCCTACTTAATTAAATTAGGTAAGTGTTTCCTGTTTGGGTATTAAATCACTTTTTATAATATATATTAGTATTTTTTTACATTATTTTAAATTTTCATATATTATTAATTTTTAATTATTTAGTTTAAACTATAATAAACGTATGTTAGGAGATATGTTAAGAAATATTTAAATTTATTTTCATATACACATGCTTCTAAAAATTGTTATTACTTGAGGTTTGTCCTAGGTAGAATCCCCTTTACTTTCGTAATATATTGCATGTTTCCTTTTGACTTTTTTTTTATAGAAAAAGTTGATTTAGTTTTTTTTTTCTTGTAACCATGTTATTGGTAGGATGTAATTTAGTGACTTTGTCACTGACTAATTTTTGACAAAAGTAACACTTATCCACGTGGCAAAACTTTCGCCAAAGGTAACATTATAAATGTTTTATGCAGTGTTATGCAAATATAAAGGAAATAAACAAAATAAAAATGAGGAAAAAAAGTTGGATATTGGCACTATTGGAAAAAGAACCTTCGACAATAGTTCTTTAACACATTCAAAGACAGTTTTGAATCGTTTTTGTAGCCAACGTCGTGGATGTAATGATCCGTCTCGTCGCTATGATCACCACTCTAAACCGTGAAAATTTCAATTTTTAATTGAAAACTCCGTTAATTTGCTTATGAAAAATGAAAGTAAAATTTTCACGATATACATTCACTAAACAATGCACCATTACTTAAATGAATACATATATATAGGTATAGTAACTCAGTACACATCATTCACATAATGGAAAGTAAATTAGTTCATACAAATAATTTAATCTGTGATTTACATCCTCAATTAAAAAAAAAAAGAATTATGAAACCAGCCACGGAGGAGTTGATTAACAAAACACAACTCTCTCCCAAAATAATCTCAACATCATTGATGCAATCCTACCCCGCAAGGGCATTGGATAGAAGACTCCAAGAATATTTTGCAAGAGATGCAAGAGAAGGCCTTAGGGTTCTCATGAGTCTTATGGTAGATTTTGGGCCCATGGGCTAAGTATGAACCTACTTATCTTTGTACATATTAGATTATGGTTTCATTATTTTTGGGCCTTGTATTTAGGGCTCCATAATATAGGTAATGTACCCTAGAAATGTAGGATTTTTCAGCCCTTGTATTTTAGGGCACCTAAACTAGTTTTTGTATTAGGGGTAGTTTTGTAATTTCACATGCATTAAGTGAATATTTGATGTGTGTGTTGAGAAATAAATTTAATTGAATTGGGAGAAGCCCAATCCAATTAAATTTTAGAGGGGGAGGTGAGCAATTGCTTGCTACACCCGATTGCCACATCATTTAGTCACACTTTGTGCCTTCATGCTTTACATGCCTCATGACACCTAAGCACACTTAGTGGAGAATCTTAGACTTGATCTTGGATTAGTGGGTTGAACCATAGCTAAAATTCACTAATCATAATTAGTGAAATTTTGGCTCCAAAATTTGGCTCCATAAATTCAATTTCAAATTCAAGTGAAATTTGAATAGAAATTCAAATTTCCATCCAATTTTGTGTGACACTTAGGCTATAAATAGAGGTCATGTGTGTGCATTTTTTGAACTTTGATCATTTGATAATTAAACTTCAGATTTTAGAGCTCTTTTAGAGCATAAAATTTCGTGCTCTTCTCTTCTTACTTCATTCATCTCCTTCTTCCTTCAAGCTCTTATCCATGGCCTCTTATGGTGGTGAGCTTCTTCTAGACTCATCTTCTCCTTGAAGTGGCATCTCCTCTCTCACTTCCTTCTCCATTTCGCTGCCATTCATCTTCCAAGAAGCAAAGGAATCCATTGATGAAGAAGATTCTAGGCCTACAAGCGCCAATGGAGCTTACATCAATCATCACGTCAGCTTAGCGGCTCCACAAAAGAATCTCACTTCACGTACTCTATTGCTATCATTATGCTCCCACGAACAAAGGTTCACGATCATCACAGGTACCAACCGCACGGTACAAAAATTGTGAGGGTGAGTTTATTATAAAAGAAATTAATACAAAAATCAAATAACCATAATTAGTAAGAAAACATTAACAAATACCTTAAGCATACACAAACATCCATTAGTCCAACATACACTCAGCAAGTAGTCATCATCCATCCATAATTCCAATCAATCATGCTCAGTATGATGCATGCACCTGACCTCAACTCTCAAATGCATTGTGGTACCATTCATCAAGGAAATAGACTAAGCATGTCCACACAACACTCTCACTTCAGAAAACTAGGCAGTAAGTATCGAGGTCACCCTGTCATGCACAAGATACTACCCCCCCTCCCACGGTGATCATCTTGAGTCTCAAGGGAGTTTCAAACCGAGTGACATACCCCCAAGTACAAGAATTCTTCCTTCTGAGAAACTACATGTACTTACTAAAAAAGTTTATACTATTTCCATGCAATATGAAGTATGAAACATGGGCACCATCAATGCACTGACCGTGGATAATTAAAGATTCTAAGTCATCCCCCTCCAAAGATGCTTAAAACTCTTTATCCACTCTATTTTCATGCCTGAGATTCACACTCCGCAGGTCTTCAGACAAGACAAGTCTAATAAAAATAATAATGTCATTTATCAATAACAGACATATCACATCCCATTAGTCAAAACATTGTTTTTCTTGAAAACTAGCATGCAACAGGGACAGGCATACATCCCCATAGTTAGGTTCCCTGACCCTAACTATGGCATCAAAAGCTGCAAATTATAATAAACTCCCCTCACCTATCGTGAGGTCCCCGTCAGTTCCTCTTTGTGTTGCTTAAGGACCTCTCTCATTCACGTTCATCAGTCCAAATGCTACATTCTATATACCAAACCGAAGGAAATTTAGTTTAGATTTAAACAAGGTTAATAACAACATTTGGGGTCAATTATCCCTGTCAAAACATAAAGGGCTAAGGGGTGTATCAAATTCTACTAAAAGGAGACTTCATTTTGAAATTCCTTTCACGCTAATGTGACCAGGGTTCAGTGAAGGTCACAAAAATAACATCAATTTTATAAAAAGATAACTTTACAACATCTCATTTTCAAGGGTTTTTCAAAGGAAGTGTAAAAACATCCTATTATAGTACCCAAAACACAAGAGACACTAAGATAAAATCAAACTAACTAAGAGAAAGACTTAGAAGTCAAGATTACCTCGGAGAAGCTACAAAAGAGAGGATTGAGGGATTTTTCTCCACGAAATCCTTGAGGTGGATTCTGAGGATTCTGATTCAATTAAAATGTTCCTCTTGGTGTGGTGGTTCAGCAGCAAGCAGCAGTGACTCGTGGTGGCCACTGGTGGTCGTGGGTGGTGGAGAAGAAGGTGTTAGGGTTTGGGTGGGTGTTTGGAGAGGAGGAGAGTGAAAAAATCATATTTTTCACGCTGAGAAACATATGTATAATCTACAGATCTCGCTTTGCGAGCTCGTCTCGCTAAGCAGGAGCGGAATTCTCACTAAGCGCGACAATTCTCGCTCTATGAAATTCCCTCTCGGGTTGGAATTTGCGCTGAGTGCAACAATTCTCGTTGAGCATAATTCCTCTTGCGCTAAGCACAACAATTCTCACTCAATGCAATTACCTCTTGGGTTGGAATTGCGCTTAGCATGCTTCTCGTGATAAGCGAGAGGTGAAACTTTGTGATTTTGAAAATCCCAACGGTCCTACTGTTCGCACATTTGTTAGGAACCTACAATCAAAATTTGAAGATGATCCAACGGTTAAAATATCCAAGATTGCAGTTTTACCGAAATAGGTTTGGGTGAAATTTGAAATCTCATAATTTCAACTTAGGTCAATAAAACTCCACATCAAGCAAATCACACATGACTAATTTATACCATACCTCAACTCATTCAAGTCAATCATATTATTAAATAACATGATAAATACAATTAAACATCAATTTATAATTAATGACATTTAGGGTGTTACAACTATCCCACCCTTTTAGAAATTTCGTCCTAGAAATTTACCTGACTTGAACAAGGTTGGATAGGCTTTTCACATCTGCCTCTCTAGTTCCCACATGACGTCTCCCTAATGCACCTCCCTAGACCACCTTGACCAATGGAATCTCATTTCCCTCTTAGGTTCTTTGTTCGCCTATCCTCAATCCTTAAAGGCAATGTTTCATATGTCAAGTTCTCTTTCACCTGTACGTCATCCAATTCGATCCCATGAGATGGATCATGGATATTGGTGTAAGCTCCATTGGAGCTTGTAGGCCTAGGATCTTCTTCATCAATGGATTCCTTTGCTTCTTGGAAGATGAATGGCAGCAGAATGGAGAAGGAAGAGAGAGAGAGGAGATGCCACTTCAAGGAGAAGATGAGTTTAGAAGAAGCTCACCACCATAGGAGGCCATGGATAAGAGCTTGGAGGAAGAAGGAGATGAATGAAGGGAGAGGAAGAGAAGAGCACGAAATTTGGTGCTCTAAAAGAGCTCTGAAATCTGAAATTTAATATTCAAATGATCAAAGTTTTAAAAAAAGCACACACATGACCTCTATTTATAGCCTAAGTGTCACACAAAATTGGAGGGAAATTTGAATTTCTATTCAAATTTCACTTGAATTTGAAATTGAATTTGTGGAGCCAAATTTTGGAGCCAAAATTTCACTAATTATGATTAGTGAATTTTAGCTATGGTTCAGCCCACTAATCCAAGATCAAGTCCAAGATTCTCCACTAAGTGTGCTTAGGTGTCATGAGGCATGTAAAGCATGAAGGACATGCACAAAGTGTGACTATATGATGTGGCAATGGGGTGTAGCAAGCAAATGCTCACCTCCCCCTCTAAAATTTAATTGGATTGGGCTTCTACCAATTCAATTAAATTTATTTCCAACCACACACATCAAATATTCACTTAATGCATGTGAAATTACAAAACTACCCCTAATACAAAAAACTAGTATAGGTGCCCTAAAATACAAGGGCTGAAAAATCCTACATTTCTAGGGTACCTTACCTATATTATGGAGCCCTAAAACAAGGCCCAAAAATAATGAAACCTTAATCAAATATGTACAAAGATAAGCGGGCTCATACTTAGCCCATGGGCTCGAAATCTACCTTAAGGCCCATGAGAACCCTAGGGCCTTCTCTTACATCTCTGGCCCAATCTTCTTGGAGTCTTCTATCCAATGCCCTTGTAGGGTAGGATTGCATCATATATACTTATGAAGTTGAGACACATGAAATACATTGTGAAGATTAGAAAGAGATAGGGGTAATGCAATTTGGTATGCCACAACACCAATTCTTTTGAGAATTTGGAAAGGACCTATAAAACAAGGTGTAAGTTTTCGGGATTTCAATGCTCGACCAACCCTAGTCCACGGAGTGACTCTCAAGAATACATGATCACCAACCTTGAACTCCAGGTCTTTCCTCCTTTTGTCCTGATAGCTTTTCTGCCTACTCTGAGCAGTCCTTATCCTCTCCTGAATCAACTTGACCTTCTGAGTGGTTTGTTGTACCAGTTCAAGTCCTAATGTGAGGTTATCTCCGGGCTCTAGCCAGCATAGGGGTGTCCTACACCTTCTACCATACAGAGCCTCATAGGGAGTCATGCCAATCGTAGAGTGAAAAATATTGTTATAAGTGAACTCTATCAACAACAGAAAACTCTCCCAACTACCCTTTTGCTCTAAGACACATGTTCTCAAAATGTGCTCCAGCAACTGAATGGTTCGTTCAGTTTTGCCATCAGTGTGAGGGTGGTAGGCTGAACTTAGTCTAAGCTTGGTTCCCAACGCTCTGTTCAGGCTCTCCCAAAATCTAGAGGTAAACCTATGATCTCTATCAAATACTATGCTAGATGGCACACCATGTAATCTGACAATCTCCAAGGAAAATCTGATATTAATGGGAATAAAGTGAGTAGACTTGGTCAGTTTGTCAACAATAACCTAAAGAGAATCTAAACCTCTAGGGGTCCTAGGTAGTCCTATAGCAAAATCCATGGAAATATTGTCCCACTTCCACCGGGGTATCTCCAAGGGTTGTAACTTCCCTAAAGGTCTCTGATGTTCTATCTTAGCCTTCTGACAGACTAAACATGCATACACAAACTCACTAACCTCTCTCTTTATGTTGGGCCACCAAAACATTATCTTTAGATCATGATACATCTTGGTAGCACCAGGGTGGATGCTCAGGTTGCTCCTATGTCCTTCCTATAAGATCATCTTCCTAAGTTTGGGCACATTGGGAACACAAATCCTATCCTGAAGTCTCAAGACTCATTCCGATCCCACATTGAAACTACTATCTCTCCCTGACTCTATAGCTTCTAACTGAGTCCTTAGAAAGAGATCAGTCTTCTGACCCTCCCTGATATCTCCTAGTAACTCATTGGCGATCCTCAAAACTCCTAATCTTACACTATTAGGGGTAACCTCACATGCAAGGCTAAGGTCTGTAAGTTGTTCTAGGAGATCTAGCTCTCTAATCATCAAGGCAAATATATGTAGGGATTTCCTACTCAAGGCGTCAGGCACTACGTTGGCTTTGCCGAGATGGTAGTTAAACTCAAAATCATAATCTTTAAGAAGCTCTAACCATCTCCTTTGACGCATGTTCAGCTCTTTCTGACTAAATAAGTACTTAAGGTGCTTATGATCACTAAACACCTCAAACTTGGAGCAAAATAGGTAATTCCTCCACATCTTAAGGGCAAAAACTACAGCAACCAACTCCAGATCATGGATAGGATAATTCCTCTCATGAGTCTTGATTTGTCTAGAAGCATAGGCCACTACTTGGCCATTTTGCATCAACACTCCTCCCAAATCCATCTTTGATGCAACACAATACACTGTGTGGGGTGCTAATACGTTCCCCGTGCGTAAAAACAACTCCCGAACCTTTCACACTTAAAGTTCGTAGACCACACCTTTTCCGGTTTTTTCGACATTTTCCTCAAATAAACGTTGGTGGCGACTTCGCGCATTTTCCTTTCTTGGAAGACACATCCATGAGCCTCGCGTCGCCCTCCCACCGAAGGGTATGTTGCAACATAAGGGAATCCCACTTATGAAACATTTGCCTTGGATTAGATCTTTGGATTTCGAAGCTTCGACACCATTAAGGGTAAAGACTCTTCCTGTGGCCTTCGGATGTCCAGTTTGGTCATTCAGACCCCCACCATTCTGCTCCTTCTTGGGATATGGGCAATCTCTCTGAATATGCCTCTTTTGTCTATAGTTGAAACAGGTCATTCCTTTATCAACACAATTTGAGGAGATGTGCCCTGGCTTACCACACTTATAACATGTGATCAGAGTTGAGAAAGTAGTGGGTTTGCTACCACTACCACCAGCAAACCCCATAGCAACAGTCCTCTAATTGTTGGGATGGTTACCATATTGCTTAGGAGGGTCGAGTACGGTTTTCCCCAATGTTAAGGTCCATTCATTTTGTTCTTTACTGGGCCTGTACTCCTATAATAGGTTGCCCTGTCTCAAGAGTCTTCATCCTAAATTCGACACATGTTAACCAAGAGTTGAAACTAATGAACACCTTAGTAATTCACGACTTGCTTCACTTCAAGTTGCAAGTCGTTCAGAAACTTCACACATTTTGAACTTTCGCCATCTCTTCCTTGATAATGGGGAAAGTACCTCACCAACTCTTCAAACTTGGCTACATATTTAGCCACAGTCATGTTTCCCTGCTTGAGCTCCAAGAACTCCATCTCCTTCTTGTTCCTAACATCCTCAAGAAAGTATTTCTCCAGAAATACCCTCTTGAAGACTTCCCAGGTCACAACTTGACCTTCAACCTCTAAGCATTGACGAGTATTCTCCCACTAATACTCAGCTTCTTCCACCAGAGTATATGTAGGAAAAGCAACTTTTTGCCCCTCTGGACATGTCATCACTTGGAAGATTTTCTCGATCTCCCTTATCCAATTCTGAGCACTATCAGGGTTGTATCCTCCATTGAAACCAGGGGGATTGTTTTGTTGGAAGTGGTTCAACCCTTGGTACTCAGCAGCTCCAACAGCTTCTCCCTTATTCTGATTCCCCAAAGCCTGAGCCAAGGCTTGGAGAGCATCAGCTATCGCACAATCATTCCATCCAGCCATCACTCCTTATACACACCAGGAAGTGAGAACATGGAAAGAATACACACAAGAAAAAGAACATAACAAAATCACACCTATCTCAAGTCCCTACTTAGTTACTTTTGAGAGTTGATGCCTCGAGAAATTACTCCTCTAAAATAGTCCTCTCTCGAGACATTAACACTCACTTTCCATCCTTTGTATTCCTGATCGCTTGCCATATCATCCCATTGCACTTCACAAATTATACAGATGGCCAGTATGATAACTCATGACAAGGCATTGAAACTCATGGTATAGCAGACATTAGGGGAATAAACATGTTATGACTACACCAATCAATCTCTATAACTCATGGAAACACAACAAAGTGAGTAAGTTCCAAATACAAAAAAAAAACAACCATCAAGCATTCAACAAGGCAACCACAAAATACACAGAGAAACATAGCTGACTCACTGGCTGAAAGGTTCAACCTAGCTCTAATACCACTAATGTAACGGCCTGCCTCGTCGCTAAGATATCACCATTCTAAACTGCGAATATTTGAATTTTTAATTGAAAAATGTTAATTTGATTATGAAAAATGAAAGTAAATTTTTCATGATATATATTCCCCAAACAATGCACCATTACTTAAATGAATACATACACACACACACACACACACACACACACACATATATATGTAGGTATAGTAACTCAGTACACATCATTCACATAATGGAAAGTAAATTAGTTCATACATATAATTAAAAGAAATTAATACAAAAATCAAATAACCATAATTAGTAAGAAAACATTAACAAATACCATAAGCATACATAAAAATCCATTAGTCTAGCAGACACTCAACAGGTAGTCATCATCCATCTATAATTCCAATCAATCATGCTCAGTATGATGCATGCACCTGACCTCTACTCTCAAATGCAATGTGGTACCATTCATCAAGGAAATAGCCTAAGCGTGTCCACACAACACTCTTATGTAGAAAAACTAGGCAGTAAGTGTCGAGGTCAACCTTTCATGCGCAGACAACTCCCTCCCCCCCACGGTGATCAGCTTGAGTCTCAAGGGAGTTCCAAACCGAGTGACATACCCCAAAGTACAAGTATTCCTCCTCTGGAGAAACTGCAAGTACTTAATGACAAAGTTTATACTATTTCCATGCAATATGAAGTATGAAACATGGGCACCATTAATGCACTGACCGTGGATAATTAAAGATTCTAAGTCATCCCCCTCTAAAGATGCTTAAAACTCTTTATCCACTCTATTTCCCCCACCAAGGATATCCAACATGGTCACTGCACCCCTTATGTACATACATAACATACATCATCGCAATGACGTTTTCAACATCATTAACATCTCATCTCAATGTCATTATCAACATCAACATTGTCTCATCTTAATGTTATTCTCAACATCATCATCATCTTATCTCAATGACATTATTAACAATTATAACATCATCTCATATCAACATAATCATCAGTAACAACATCATCCATATCAATATTATCGTCAATAACAACATCATCTCATATCAACATAATCATCAATAACAACATCATCTCATATCAATATTATCATAAGTAACAACATCATCTCATATCAACATAATCATCAATAACAACAACATCTCATATCAGTTAATATCATCAATAACAATATCATCAGTAAATCACATTCTGCGTATACATACATATACAGTTCATGCCTGAAATTCACACTCCCTAGGTCTGCAGACAACACAAGTCTAATAAAAACAATAATATCATTTATCAATAACAAACATATTGTATCCCATTAGTCAGAACATTGTTTTTCTTAAAAACCAGAATGCAACAGGGACAGGCATACATCCCCATTGTTAGGTTCCCTGACCCCAACAATGGCATCAAAAGCCATAATTTATAATAAACTCCCCTCACCGATCATGAGGTCCCTATCAGTTCCTCTTTGTGTAACTCAGAGACCTCTCTTGTTCACGTTCGTTAGTCAAAATGCTATGTTCTATATACCAAATCAAAGGAAATTTAGTTTAGATTTCAACAACAAGGTTAATAACAACATTCAGAGTCAATTACCCCTATCAAAACATAAAGGGCTAAGGGGTGTTTCAGATTCTTCTAAAAGGAGACGTCATATAAAATTCTTATCATGCCAATGTGACCGGGGTTCAGCGAAGGTCACGAAAATAACATCAATTTTATTAAAAGATATCTTTTACGTCTGATTTTCAAGGGTTTTTCAAAGGAAATGTAAAAACACCCTTGTCATACCCTAATTTCGTCCGGGGACAATTGTTTGTCAATGTACAGACTTTGGCTAACCGATTTAAGATGCTTAACGCTCATCGCCGCGTAATTCGTAAATTTTTACAATGTTTCAGAAAGAAATCAGTCAGAAACACAAAATGGGGGTGCACTCATCAAACTGGGAGGTGAACTAATCAATTTGGGGGTGCACTCAGGAAACTTCGTCAGCTCGCCCGGGCGAGCTGGGCGGCAAACTCCTCTCCATTTTGGCTATAAAAGGGGCATGGGAGGTTGAGGGAAGGATCCCAGCACCCTTGGCAAGCATATTTCACTTAAAATTAGTGAAAAGAAGGAGAACGGAGAGGAAAATCAAGGCCGGGGCACTTCCGTACTGCTTTTGTAACGTTTCCATGATCAATTCGAGGTGAATGAAAATGAGGGTGAACTAATCAATTTAGGGGTGCTCTTAGGAAACTTCGTTAGAAAGCAATCAGCTCGCCTAAGCGAGCTGAGCGGCAAGCTTCTCCCCATTTTTGGCTATAAAAGGGGCGTAAAGGTTGAGGGAAAGAGGCCAGCACCCTGGGAGCTCAGGAATCACTTAAAATTAGTGAGGAGAAGAAGAAAGAAGGAAAAAAAAATCCAAGCCAAGACGCTTCCGTAACGCTTCTGAGACATTTTCATCATCAATTCCGTGGACATTCTTCGCCATTCTTCGTTCGTTCATCATCGTTCTCCGAGCTTCAACTGGTTAGTTTTCGATTTCAAAGCTTTCAATTCATTCTATACACCCTTAGTGGTCCATTCCTTCTTTGTTTGCTTTCCTCTTCATATCAGTATCCTCTTCTTCCGTTTTTAATGAGCTTCAACCGATCATTTAAGCCATTGTCTCGCCTAATAAATGATAAAATGAATTTCAACCGATCATTTGTGTTGTAATCTCGTTTAATCACTGTTAAAATAAAATTCAACCGATCGTTCACACTATAACCTCGATTAATCAAAAAAAGGTAAATAAGCTTCAATCGAACATTTTACTTTGAAAGTTCTTTTAAATGAGTTGATGAATAACCAAGTGCAACAAAAGCTAAAATCAACTCACAAACCATGCTTTGTGTCATACCCTAATTTCGTCCGGGGATTATTACTTGTTGACATACAACCTTTGGTTAGCCGCTTTGAGATACTTGGCGTCCTTTGTTGCACAATAAATGAAGTCCCGAGATGTGTCAGAAATCAAAAGGAAGTAGGCTAGCGCAATCCGTGAAATTCCGTGATGTGGCGGAAATCGAAAAGAGGTGTTTTTGTGTAATCCGTGAGTTTCTGTAACTCCTTCGAAAGCTAAAAAAGAGTAAATATATATTCCGTAAGGATTCGTAACCTTGCGGAAGGAAAATAAGTATCGTTACGAAATTCGTAAAGTTTTGTAACGTTACGAAAAAAGAATTACCAAAAAAATAGAAGGGGGGTGCATTTAGTAAAAAAAGGGGGTACAAATAGCAATCTGGCCCACTTGGGCCTTCCAGATCCTTCCTCCAGAAGGCTGTTGCTTCTGGAGGAAGCAACCTTGCTCGCCTGGGCGAGCTGGATGGCAAGCTCCTCCCCTATTTTGCTATAAATAGGGGGAAGAGTGAAGAAGAAAGGGGTTCAGCCTTCTTGGCATTTCGTATTCTCTTAAATTTGCTGAGGAAAATTGTTTCCGTGAAGAAAATCCAAGCCGAGGCGCTTCTGTAACGTTTCCGTAACGTTTCCGTGAGTAATTACACGAAGATTCTCGATCATTCTTCAAATATTCATCGTTCGTTCTTCGTTTTCTTCAGTCTTCAACGGGTAAGTACTTCAAACCGAGCTTTTCAATTCATTCTATGTACCCGTGGTGGTCCACATTTTGTTTCATGTATTTTTATTCTCGTTTTCATTCGCTTTTTATACCCCCTTTTGACGTGCTTAAGTCATTTATTTAAGTCATTTCTCGCCTAATCTAAAAATAAAATAAATTTCCACCGATCGTTTGAATTGTATCATCCGTTAATTTCGGTTAAAATGAATTCCGACCGTTCAGTCGTGCCGTAACCACGTTGGAAATCAAAAAAGAGGTAAAATAATAATATAATAATAAAAAAATTCCTTTTAGTAAAATAAAGCGAAAAAAACAATCGGACGTTTTCTCTTTGGGATTTCTCATTCTTAATTGAATTGACTAATAAACTAAAGTGAAACTAAGGCTAAAATCAACTCGCCTAGTCAAGCTCGTCCACAAAAATAGGGTTTTGAAAATTTATCATTTAAGTTTCTTACCAAGTAAAATGGATCATTTTTAAGGTCCAACGCCTTAAAATGATCACCTCTCAAGTAAAAAAGAATCGCTTGATTCACGCTTAAGGAAGAACTACGTAGGTCTGATTTCCTTTTCGATGGAGGGTACGTAGGAGCAAGAGCCCCGCTTTTGTCGACCTCAAAAAATAAAAAGAAATAAAAATTAAGATAACACAATTTCGCAATTCTAAAAAATAGGCTGTTGTCCTTTGAGACAAATGTGAGAGGTGCTAATACCTTCCTCAAACGTAAATACAACTCCCGAACTTAGAATTTTCATTTTGACCGGTTTCCTTCGGTTTTTCTGACGTTTTCCACAAATAAACGTTGGTGGCGACTCCGCGCATCTTTCCTCCTTTGGAAAGCGCACCTGTGAGCCTCGCCCTCGCTCACCCGCAAAGGGCACGTTGCGACAGTTGGCGACTCCACTGGGGACCATTTTTGTGAGTTAGGCCTATTTTAAAGAATTGTGGATTTGTGAAACTTCGTGTGTGCATTTGTTGAACTGTGTAAAATGTAAATAACTGTTGTCTATTTCGCATTCTTTACACTGCATTCTAAGCACCCACGGGTTTGAGTAAAAAAGGGGCCCTATACCCGGGTTCATGGGAATTTAAGGAGTGGAGGCGAATCTATTATCATGCTAGGTCTCCGACTTGGTTGATAATAGTGAAACCTCGTCTAGAGCTTTCTCTCTTTATAATGTGTTGTCGCTGGTATTCCATACCGCCACAATATTATTATCTTGAGTGATGATACCTCTAGAAAACAGCCGTGTGAGTTATGAATTGTTGGGGAGTAGTTATTAGAGACCCCTAGATATTGTCCTATAGGTTCCCAAATAGGGGCAAAGAGCAAACACGCTCCGTGCCATTCGTTCTCATGCATTTTTTGGTAAATAGCACTAGTTTATAGTTTTGCTAGTGATGTTTGGTTTCTTTAGAGTAATACGTAACCTTTTTAATACTACGTTGAGGCGCCATCATGCCCAAAATGTAGCATTAAAGTTGGATCTCTGCAGTCTCGTATGTGTGAATTACCCCTTTGTGTTGTTTTCTTTCCGTTTCATGCATGCGCATCTGCATCATACCGTCACACATGCGTTGTATGTGGGTCTCGTCTTTTGTCATGGGAAGCCGGAAGATCCATATCGTCTTCTTAACTGCACACATGGGGCACTGCGCCCCCCAAATGCGCAATAAGGAGAGATAATTTTCCGGGCTCTCGTGTCCATAAATGCATTCATATCATGCGCCGCATAAACATCTCTTCAGCATCATAATGAACATATCGTTCCTGCATTTGTCCGTTATCACATTCCCATTTTGCATGAGTCATTGCATCATCATGCATATGCGTTCAACATACTTTTTGTTCTACATGTTTGCTCATACATGATCCTTGTATTTTCCTCTACAAAACAAAAACAAAAAAAGGGAAGCATGAAAATTCATGATGCATTCTTAGTTGCATGTGTTAGGTACCATGAGTCGACCATGTTGGGATCATAAACCCATTTCTAAAATTAAAAAAAAACACAAACAACAAAACAAAATGATTGAGCATGGTACCTAATGCGTGGTTAATTAAGAAAGGATGTCTCTTCGGGCATCTCAATCTCATAATTACATTTTCCATGCATAGCATGCGTATTCTCGAGTCTTTCATCCCTATGAAATGTTGTTGAAGTATTGGCGATCAAAATTGCCATTCTCTGGGTTATGGGGTTGAACCAAGCTCGTGCTTTTACGAAAAGGTTCATCGAGTCAAGTTGAAGTATGGAAGTAACCATCTTGCAAAAAATTAGGGCAAAAGATGGATCGTGTTACATCGCTCCTTCGTCTACTGCCAAACACATTTAGGGCTATCAATGTCCCTGTTACTTCCAGTTTCACCTTAACGGAGATGTCATGGACCATGTTGAAAATCTAAATTGATTCAACCCCATATCCTATGTAAAAATTCGCAATACTTCAATTGTTCATCATTCGCATACATCCATGTTGTTCATTGGTTGCATTGCTCATTGCATTCTTTCCTTGAAAAGAAAAAGAGAACCTAATCATTGTTATAAAAAAGAAAAAAAAAGAGCATGCTTTACGGTGCCCTCACCGAACCTGTGCTAGAGCTAGAGTAATGGGTAAAGCGGAGGAGGTACAAGAGTAGATGGAGGCCGACATGGAGACCATGAGAGAGCAAATGGCCGCAATGATGGAGGCCATGATGAGCGTGAAGAAGATAATGGAAGCCAATGCGGTTGCAATTGCCGCTACCAGCATTGTTGCTAAGGTGAACCCGACGTCCCCATCCGGCATCAACCAAATGAATCATCCAACCTCAGATATGGTAGGCAAAGATTTGGGAAGTATAGGCGGCCCCCATGATGTGCAAATTCAAAACGAGCACGCCTTCCCGCCATATGGCTTGCCTCTCAACTATACGCCACCCAATGTGGCGTACACTCCCAATAAGAATGTCAATAACTCCACTCCTATACCCATTGAGAGCCAGCAACCCCAAACTGATCATGCACATGTCTCTTAAACCGTGGGGGAGACACATGAAATTCTCCATCACAATCTAGCCGACTTTGAGCCTTGGCTCGGATAGGCCACTGAAGGGCAAGCAGTTGGTGGTATACCCCTACAAAACCCTTTGGATGGCCATTCATAAACCATTTGAATAGATGTGACTCTTGGGAATTATATTATGAAAATCCCCTCTGGTAATCAATTACAAGACTTGTGTAATCGATTACAGATTTTAAAAATTTGAATTAAAACATTTTCAACTGCTGGTAATCGATTACCAGAGAGCAAATCTCAATTTGAAATGATAGAATTCTTTGGTCAAACCTTTTGTTTGTTTTCAATTTGGAAACTTCTTCCTAAAGATTCTAGAGATCAACTTGATCATATATCTTGATTTTCTTGGATTCTTGTCTTGAATAAAACTTAGAAGCACTTGATCCTTTAGCATCATCAAGACATCAAAACATCTTGCTTCTACATAGGAGTCATTTGACTTAGTCCATCAACTGAAAAATCCTTCAACTATTTCTCGTCCTTGGAAAATTCTTTTTGCAAGAATCAGCTGCTTCTTCCTTACTACGAGGTTGTGAAAACAAGACAACAATTGGTACCTCTAAGCCCTACACTGGGGCAATGAAAGGCACCATGCATAAACCTCAAACGAACCTAGGGGCAGATTAGAAGTTCTCACCCAATAGGTTCCTTGCTACAAGGTCATGACGAAAGACAACGATTGTACCTCAAAGCCTTACACTGAGGCAATGAAAGGCACCATGCAAAAAACCTCAAGCGAACCTAGGGGAAGATTAGAAGTTTTCACCCAATAGGTTCCCAGCTACAAGGTCATGACGAAATATAACAATTGGTACCTCAAAGCCTTACACTGGGGCAATGAGGGGCATCGTGCATGAGCCTCAAGTGAACATAGGGGCAGATCAAAAGTTCTCACCTGTCGATGTTTTTAAACAAGAAAAAAAGGGGATACAAACCCTGGAATTTCAAATAGATTGATTAAACGTCAAACGGCTCCATTGTCGTCACTCCAAAATGGTCAAGTGACTAAATCAAACAGAATATACACTCTGAGGGAGTTCCCGGAGAGATTTGCAAAAGATAGGATAAGGTTGCATGAATTATCACCTTTTTCAAAAGGACAGTCAATCTGTGTTTTCCAAAAAAATTAAATCAAAATCAAAATCACGAAATAGGGAAAGAATGTCATGAACATTGTGCAACTTTCCATTGCATTGCATTGTTTCATGTGCGGTCATCATTACCAAATTTCACAACAAAGGTTGCATGCGTCTGCATCCCTAAAAATCATGTTAACGACATAGATTTCCTACATCTCGTGTCCAATCTTGTTGGATGACCGGCCCTCTCGATGAGTCGATCTCTTGCTTTCTCATAAAGGTGGACCCTTGGGTACTAGTACTTATCACCTTTAGAGGACTATATGTCCTCACCATCAGAGGGCTCACATCCTCGCCTGCAGAGGGTTGCACGCCCTCGCCTTTAGAGGGCTACGCGTCCTCATTTTCAGTGTGCTCCATATCCACACCTTAGGAGAATATAAGGTCCTTTGCCCTTAGATGCTTAACCGAGACTTGCGCTCCCGGTTAAGGGGCCAGTAGTTTCCTTTTATCAGTTCCTGGGCCACCCCCTGATATTGGAGGGTGACCAACTGTGCGAGCACATCCAGAGAGGGAGGCTATCACACGTCTACTATAAATACCGGGGCAAGATTTCACCCGTACCACTGCAAAAAGACGAGTGTGGATCATGCGCACCAACATGACCACTTTTACATGGATATGGATGACGTTGCTATTTAGTAACATTCTGCCCGGCGACCACAATGCCAACCTCCCCCTGCAGATGTATCGGTTGGTCTGTGCCGTCATGACATAGGTAAGTATGCACATGGTTCAATTGATTTCTGATGTCATCTATTGTTTGCAGGGATCACGCCCACAAGACGCCCAGTGGGCCCGAAGAAGTCCAACAGGGCCCTGGGGTCTCCAGCTCTGGTTACGGGCCTCTGTCAGTCCTACAGGGTGCCCGTTCCCCCAACGAGGTCATGCCATCATGACATAGGTAAGTATACATATGGTTCAATTGATTTCTGATGTCATCTATTGTTTGCAGGAATCACACCCACAAAGACACCCAGTGGACCCGGAGAAGTCCAACAGGGCCCTGGGGTTACCAGCTCTGGTTACGAGCCTTTGTAGTCCTACAGGGTGCCCGTTTCCCCCGGCAAGGTCACACCATCATGACATAGGTAAGTATGCACATCGCTCAACTGATTTCTGATTTCATCTATTGTTTGTAGGGATCGCGCCCACAAGACGCCCAGTGGGCCCTAAGAAGTCCAATAGGGCCCTGGGGTTTCCAGCTCTGGTTACGGGCCTCTGTCAGTCCTACAGGGTGCCCGTTCCCCCAGTGAGGTCATGCCATCGTAACATAGGTAAGTATATAGATGGTTCAACTGATTTCTGATACCATCTATTGTTTGTAGGAATCGCACCCACAACGACACCCAGTGGACCCGGAGAAGTCCAACAGGGCCCTGGGGTTTCCAGCTCTGGTTACGGGCCTCTGTAGTCCTACAGGGTGCCCGTTCCCCCCGGCAAGGTCACGTCATCATAGGTAAGTATGCACATCGCTCAACTGATTTCTGATTTCATCTATTGTTTGCAGGGATCGTGCCTGCAAGACACCCAGTGGACCTGAAGAAGTCCAACAGGGTCTTGGAGTTGTCAAGCTCTAATTACGGGTCTCTGTCAGTTCTACGGAGTACCTGACCTCCAGCAAGGGCATCAGGCCCCCTACTAATCGAGCTTTCATCAAGAAGTACTGCGTCTCCAGGTAGGCGCAGGGCGAAACACCACAGCAGCCTGGGGATGGCCAGCAGCGGGCAACAGACGCACCGCCATCACCTCTAGAGTTCACCTCAGCTCATCCAAAAAAAGGTTAGAGAATTGCTTACGACCCATGGCCGAGCAATAGGCGACCAAGTCCACAGCCAAAGGTAAGCAAAGTACTAGGTCCGTGACCGACAAGCCATCAAGCGTCCAGCTCAAGACGTTAAAGAAGCGCTACTAGGAGGCAACCTAGTACTTTTTAAATCTCTGCTTGTTATTTGATCACCTTTGTTTCTCAAGTCATAGGAGGACACACCTAGTTGCTCATGATCCTAGGAATTTAAATAAAACAAGCACAAGCTCGGAAGGTAGTCATACCTCACGAAATATATATATATATATATATATATATATATATATATATATATATATATATATATATATGTATGTATGTTTAGGTAGAAAGATACCTTGGATATGCATGTATGTAGCAAAAAATATACTTCACAAAATATATATATGTATGGTAGAAAGATACCTTGAATATGCATGTATGTAGCAAAAATACTTCACAAAATATATATATGTATGTTTAGGTAGCAAGATACCTTGGATATGCATGTATATAGCAAAAATATCTCACAAAACATATATATGTATGTTTAGGTAGCAAGATACCTTGGACACGCATGTATATGGCAAAATACCTCACAAAATATACGTATGTTTAGGTAGCAAAATACCTCAAAAAAAAAAGAGAGAGCGAGCAAGAAAAGAAATAAAATAATAATAATAATAATAATAAAAAGTTGTCTAGCTAAAAAACAACATGCTTGTGAAAAGAGATAATTTCCAACTTTTCTTTGAAAGATTTCATTGATCTTAACCAGTTTTTGAAAAAAATGTGTACACATTTGAAGGGTAAATGCTGTGAAAAGTTTTTCGAACACCCAAGATAGACTCAGATGAATGCACAAATTGATAGAAGAACATATTTTGGAAACACTGGGTTGACTTAAAATAGGGAAAACGAATCCTGAGCCCTAGTGTCACATGACCATAAAAACTTGATGCTTGAGTGTCCACATGGGTGCATGCGTGACCAGTTTTGCATAAAATTTCCTAATCATCATTATTGCATGTGTATCATGGAAATAATGTAATCCCCTTTATCCCTGAACCGTTGGCCAAACCCTGACATATATCATGACCAGCCGTTCTACAAGCCTTGAGCCCAAATCCCAACTTACCATAAACCTTGACCCAGGGTGAGAATGTCAATCCTTGCCCTCGGAAGAAAACGCAAAGAGAAGGAAAATTCCCAATCCAAGAAAGGGAGAAGACACAAAAAGAAAAGAAAATTCCCAAACCAAGAAAGGGAGGAGACACAAAAAAGAAAGAAAATTCCCAATAAAAGAGTGGGAGAAAGCAAAAAAAGAAAGAAAAATTCTCGATCAAGGATCGAAAGAAAAAGAAATATGCAGAAAGGTCTTTGGACCAGACAATATCTGAACAATACAGAATTGTCACCAAGTAAACAAAAAAGAAAGGAAACCACGACTCAAAGTGGCCCTCTCCCTTTGATTGCCAACCAAAATCCTGTGCGCTAGCGACTTTCTCGCCACGCACTAAACAAAAACAGAAAAGGAAAAGGCAAAAACACTCAAAGCCAAATTCCCCACCTAAAAACCATTCCCAAAATAAGTCCTATTGATCCATGATCACGCATGTAATCTTTGATTTGATAGGAAATGATTTGCAAAATCAAGTCATGACATATCTATGGTTCGGAATTAGGATAAAACACTTACCTGTGTGAGATTGATACACTTTGAGTGATTTTCTTCTATTTTTGTTGAACCCAGTGCTTCCTCTAAATGGTCATTTAGAAACGAAATGCTAATATCCAAAATCTCATTTACGGTTATGAGAAAATTTCATCAGCATACTCTCCTTCCCCGATAGACACATCATTTTTTATCCAAAAAACATTTGATGCTCTGATCAGTTGGAAGTTTTTTGTCTCTTTACTAAAGCATGTTCGCATTTTAGTGAAGAAAACACTGAGTCTATTTTTAGTCTCACAGTTAGGAAAAACTACGTAGGTCTGAGTTCCTCATCACAAATTGAGGATACGTAGGAGCAAAAGCCTTGCTTTTGTCGACCACCCCACTTTTTGTTACCGTGTCCCAAGAGTCCGGTGGCTTGCGGAGCCACATGACCGTGGGATCCCCAAATTCGTATGTTCCATCATTTATCATTTGTATGCTATCTTTTGTTTAACTGAGGGACTAACGTTTGTTTCGTTTTGATTGATTTTTGTTTTGTGCATACATGTTGTTTGAACTGTTACGTTAGTATTTACTTCATTGTTGTCAATAGTGTTTTTTGAAATTCCGAAGTCGTGTGGAGTTTTCCATTTAGGAACGTCGTCCTAAAAATAAAATGAACCAAAATCATGATAAAAAAGGAAAGAAGTGTTGTGAATAAAATGTCTACATATGTAAAGGAAAAGAAAAAATGTTTTTATATATATACATGTAGAAAAAGGAAAGTGTGTATAAAAGGATTTTTTTGTGTGTAAATGATGCGTGGAAAGGAATCTTTGTGTGTGTGAGCAACGAGTGTATATAAAGAAACTTTTGTATAAACCATAGGTGTGTGTTGGGAAAAATAAAAAAATCTTTGAACGTAAATAGGGTTTGTATATAGACCATGTGACGTAAAGAGAAAGAGTTCCAATGCGTGTACAGGAAAGTTTGTCATGTATAGGAATGTAGATATACAAAGGAAAGTTTTCCTCATAGAGGGCCATCGGTGTATAGTTTTGTGAATATAAAAATGAAACAAAAAAGGAAAAAGAAAAGAAGACCTTGAAGGTCGACATGTTATAGTTAAGAAGTATAAATCATTCGTAAAGAGCAAACGTATCTTCTGGAAACAAGGGACTGATGCTAAGAGTTTATTTTCCGGAATGAACCGAGATAAGGATGGATGAATTCATTGAACTGATGAAAGAACATAACTTGGAAACGTTGGGTCTGTCTGTGTAAATCCCCAACCGTAGTATCACAATGCCATAAACGGGATGCTTGAGGGCCCACCTGGCTGTAGCCATGACTAATTTAGCATGCTGTTTTCAAATCATCATTGTCACGCGTGCCTTATGGAATAATATGGAAGTTCGGCCCGAAATCGACACCTTGACACCCAACTTTGTTTCGCCCCAGATATCAAGATTGGGGTTCCCATGATAAAAGACCCCATTGAGACACAACCTTAGACCTTTTTGAACCTTGGCCTATAAAAAAGGAATCCTCATCCTTTCCCCCAAAGCAAAGGACAGCGGAATCTCCTCAAGGGAGAGCAAATAGAATGCTAAAACCCGATTTCCCAAAGAAAGGGATGGGGAAGGAGAAGTGAAAAGAAAGAAAAGGAAGAAATGGAAAGAAAGAAAAAGAGAAAAAATGAAAATAAAGAAAAGAACAAAAGAAAGAAAAGGAAGGATTCCCGATCAAAGATCGAAAGGAAGTAAAAAGGGAAAAGAAGCAATTCTCGATCAATGAAAGAAAGAGAACGGAAGATCTTCAGACCAGATAAATTTTCGGCAAGGTAAGTGATTGCCGGTAAAGGAAAACCCATTTTTGGTGTCTCTTCCCTTCAGATTGCCATTCAAGGTCGTTGTCGACTGGCGATATCCCACCCCACCTGAACAAAGAGGAAAAGACCGAAACACCCAGCTTCCTTTCCAAAAAACACTACCCTTGAGAAAATCCTATTGGTCCGTGATCGTACGTTTGATCTTTGATTCGATAGGAAGTCGTGTGCAAAATAGAGTCATGGTGCAGTTATGGTTCGGGGATAGGATAAAACACTTGCCTTGTGAGTTTTATACACTATGAGTGATTTATTTTCAGCTTAGTCCGATGTTTCCCCTGCATGTTCATTTAAAAGCTAAAAGTTGACATCCTACCCTTCATTCTCGATTACAAGGAAGATTACCCTTAGCACAAGTATATTGTTTCTCTAAGATATGGTGCTCTCGCGAATGATTTATTTTTCTTTGCAAAAAGCATGTTTGCTTTTGTAGGTGGAAACACCCGGTGGATCGTTCGGTCCTGCCGACCAACCCCTTTTTCGGAGCCCCATGAATTGCATTTTCGTTCATGTGTCCTCCACCTTCGTGTTTGGAGCTATGCGTAGTGATTGCTTAGTGCAATTCTCCATTCTCAATCTTTTTGGAGCCCCATGAATTGCGTTTTCGTTCATACGTCCTCCACCTTCGAGTTTGGAGCTATGCGTAGTGATTGCTTAGTGCAATTCTCCATTCTCAATCTTTTCGGAACCCCATGAATTGCGTTTTCGTTCATGTGTCCTCCACCTTCGAGTTTGGAGCCATGCGTAGTGATTTCTTAGTGCAATTCTCCATTCTCAACCTTTTTCGGAGCCCCATGAATTGTGTTTTCGTTCATGTGTCCTCCACCTTCGAGTTTGGAGCTATGCATAGTGATTGCTTAGTGCAATTCTCCATTCTCAATCTTTTCGGAGCCCTATGAATTGCGTTTTCGTTCATGCGTCCTCCACCTTCGAGTTTGGAGCTATGCGTAGTGATTGCTTTGTGCAATTCTCCATTCTCAACCTTTTTCGGAGCCCCATGAATTGCGTTTTCGTTCATGTGTCCTCCACCTTCAAGTTTGGAGCTATGCGTAGTGATTGCTTAGTGAAATTCTCCATACTCAACCTTTTTCGGAGCCCCATGAATTGCGTTTTCCTTCATGCGTCCTCCACCTTCGAGTTTGGAGCCATGCGTAGTGATTGCTTAGTGCAATTCTCCATTCTCAACCTTTTTCGGATCCCCATGAATTGCGTTTTCGTTCATGTGTCCTCCACCTTCGTGTTTGGAGCCATGCGAAGTGATTGCTTAGTGCAATTCTCCATTCTCAACCCCTTTTTCGGAGCCCCATGAATTGCATTTTCCTTCATGCGTCCTCCACCTTCGAGTTTGGAGCCATGCGTAGTGATTGCTTAGTGCAATTCTCCATTCTCAACCTTTTTTGGAGCCCTATGAATTGCGTTTTCGTTCATGTGTCCTCCACCTTCGGGTTTGGAGCTATGCATAGTAATTGCTTAGTGCAATTCTCCATTCTCAACCCTTTTTCGGAGCCCCATGAATTGCGTTTTCGTTCATGCGTCCTCCACCTTCGAGTTTGGAGCTATGCGTAGTGATTGCTTAGTGCAATTCTCCATTCTCAACCTTTTTCGGAGCCCCATGAATTGCGTTTTCGTTCATGTGTCCTCCACCTTCGAGTTTGGAGCTATGCATAGTGATTGCTTAGTGCAATTCTCCATTCTCAACCTTTTTCGGAGCCCCATGAATTGCGTTTTCGTTCATGTGTCCTCCACCTTCGAGTTTGGAGCTATGCGTAGTGATTGCTTAGTGCAATTCTCCATTCTCAACCTTTTTTGGAGCCCCATTAATTGCGTTTTCGTTCATGCGTCCTCCACCTTCGAGTTTGGAGCCATGCGTAGTGATTGCTTAGTGCAATTCTCCATTCTCAATCCTTTTTCGGAGCCCATGCATTGTGTTTTCGTTCATGTGTCCTCCACCTTTGAGTTTGGAGCCATGCGTAGTGATTGCTTAGTGCAATTCTCCATTCTGAATCTTTTCGGAGCCCCATGAATTGCATTTTCGTTCATGTGTCCTCCACCTGCGAGTTTGGAGCCATGCGTAGTGATTGGTTAGTGCAATTCTCCATTCTCAACCTTTTTCGGAGCCCCATGAATTGCGTTTTCGTTCATGTGTCCTCCATCTTCGAGTTTGGAGCCATGCGTAGTGATTGCTTAGTGCAATTCTCCATTCTCATCCTTTTTCGGAGCCCCATGAATTGCGTTTTCGTTCATGTGTCCTCCATCTTCGAGTTTGGAGCCATGCGTAGTGATTGCTTAGTGCAATTCTCTATTCTCAATCTTTTTCGGAGCCCCATGAATTGCGTTGTAGTTCATGCGTCCTCCACCCAAGAGTTTGGAGCTATGCTTCATGATTGACTAGTGATGACCCTCTAGTGCAATCTTCCATTCTCCAGAGTTTTTCATCGTCAAGGGCGGATCCTCCTGACTGGGAAATGTGATCTTTGTTATGTTCCCGATTGTTTCTTTTTTCCCAAAAGTGTATATGTATATGTATATTTGTTGTTCTTGTTGTTGTTTGTATTGTGTTGTGCAGAAAAGAAAAAGAAGGAGTATAGACGAGAGTTGTCATGGGCTAATCACGGAAAGGGCAAGACGGACGAAATCAGTGTCTTATCTTTGCTTTCCTCTTATCTCCGATAAAAGGTACGTAAAGAGGGGCAACTGTCATACCCTAATTTCGTCCGGGGATTATTACTTGTTGACATACAACCTTTGGTTAGCCGCTTTGAGATAGTTGGCGTCCTTTGTTTCCCAATAAATGAAGTCCCGAGACGTGTCAGAAATCAAAAGGAAGCAGGCTAGCGCAATCCGTGAAATTCTGTGATGTGGCGGAAATCGAAAAGAGGTGTTTTTGCGTAATCCGTGAGTTTCCGTAACTCCTTCGAAAGCTAAAAAAGAGTAAATATATATTCCGTAAGGATTCGTAACCTTGCGGAAGGAAAATAAGTATGGTTACGAAATTCGTAAAGTTTCGTAACGTTACGAAAAAAAATTACCAAAAAATAGAAGGGGGGGTGCATTTAATAAAAAAGGGGGAACAAATAGCAATCTGGCCCACTTGGGCCTTCCAGATCCTTCCTCCAGAAGGCTGTTGCTTCTGGAGGAAGCAACCTTGCTCGCCTGGGCGAGCTGGATGGCAAGCTCTTCCCCTATTTTACTATAAATAGGGGGAAGAGTGAAGAAGAAAGGGGTTCAGCCTTCTTGGCATTTCGTATTCTCTTAAATTTGCTGAGGAAAATTGTTTCCGTGAAGAAAATCCAAGCCGAGGCGCTTCCGTAACGTTTCCATGAGTAATTACGCGAAGATTCTTGATCGTTCTTCAAATATTCATCGTTCGTTCTTCGTTTTCTTCAGTCTTCAACGGGTAAGTACTTCAAACCGAGCTTTTCAATTCATTCTATGTACCCGTGGTGGTCCACATTTTGTTTCATGTATTTTTATTCTCGTTTTCATTCGCTTTTTATACCCCCTTTTGACGTGCTTAAGTCATTTATTTAAGTCATTTCTCGCCTAATCTAAAAAACAAAAATAAATTTCCACCGATCTGTGATCATGCTTAGTCCCCAACTTGCTTGATGACAGTGAAACCTCATCTAGAGTTTTTCTCTTTGATGATATGTTGTCGCTGGTAGTCCCTACCGCGACAACATTGATGTGAAAGGGAATGATATCTCTAGAAACCATTGAGAGATATAACCACCTTGGGAGTTAGCACTAAAAGCCTTTTAGTTCCTCCTGTTTAGGTTCCTAAAATAGGGGCACGAAGTGAACACACTGCATGTTTTGTTTTCCTTAACACTGCCATGCATACCTTCTAAATGTCATGTGCGTCTCTTCTGTATGATTGTTTGATGATGTTGCCATGCTTGTGTGTCCCCCTGTTGCTCTAAACCATGCGCTTCTGTGTGTTTTTGTCCATATTGCGTCATCACGCATGCATTGTATTTTGGTCCCGTCAATTTGTCACGAGAAGTCAGAAGGTCCATATCACCTTCTTAAGTGCATACATGGGGCACTGTGCTGCCAAATGTTGCAAGTAAGAAGAGATAATCTTCTGGGCTCTCGTGTCTATAAAATACATTTGTGTCATGCACCGCATAAGCATCTCTTCATGGCATTGCAATGGACATGTCATTCTCGCATTTTTCTTTTATCATATCCGTGCATTGCATTTGCATAAATCACATTATTACCACACATATGCATTTAGCATGCTCTTTTGTTCTGACAACTGCATACATTTTATTTTCATCGTTTGCATGTCATGTTCACTCATGCACGACCCTTGCATTTTCCCTCTGCATAAAAAAAGGGGGAAAACAAAACAAAAAATAAATAACAAAAACAAAAAAAAGAGAACAAAAAAGAAAGTCACACCACATTCTTAGTTAACTAGGAAAATGATGTTTCTTCGGGCATCTCAGTCCCATAATTACATTTTCCATGCATATCATGAGCATACCCCAGTCATTCATCTCTATGATAGGTTACTGAAGTATTGCCAATCAAAATTTCTTTTCCTCAGATTATGGGGTTGAACCAAGCACATGCATTTAAGAAAAGGTTCATCAAGTCAAGGTCAAGTATGGAAGTAACCAGCTTGCAAAAATTGGGGCAAGAGATGAATCGAGTTACATCGCTCCTTTGTCCAACGCTTGATTTACAAATTTAAGGATTGTTGATGTCCACGTTACTTCCAGTTTCACTTTGACTCTGACAAGATGTAATAAACAATGTCGTCTGAATTGATTCGACCCTATGTCCTACTAAATGTCCTGTGTAAAATTCGCAGTACTTTGATAATGCATCATTCACATACATCCATGCTTTTCATTGGTTGCATTGCTCATTGCATTCTTTCCTTGAAACCAAACTATAATCATTGTTATCAAAGGAAAGAATGCGCTTTACGATGCCCTTACCAAACACGCGCTAGAGCTAAAGTAATGGGTGAGACAGAGGAGGTGCAAGAGCGAATGAAGGCTGACACGGAGGCCATGAAAGAGCAAATGGCCACAATGATGGAGGCCATGATGAGCATAAAAAAGATAATGGAAGTCAATGTGGCTGCAGTCACCGCTACCATCGCTGTTGCTGGGGTGGACCCGACTCCCCCATCTGGCCTCAAACAAATAAATCATCCAACCTCAGATGTGGGCGGCCCCCATTTTGTGCAAATTCACAACAAGCACGCCTTCCCGCCATATGATTTGCCTTCCAACTATACACCACCCAATTTGGCGCATACTCCCATTGAGAATGTCAATAACTCCACTCCTATACCCATTGAGAGCCAACAACCTCAATCTGATCATGCACATGTCTCTCAACCCATGGGGGAGACACATGAAGTACCCCACCACAATCTAGTTGACATTGAGCCTTGCCTCGGATATACCATTGAGGGGCAAGCAGTTGGTGGCGTACCCCTGCCAAACACTCTGGAGGGCCCTCAAATTAGCCCACAACCACAACCCTTGCATTTTGCGGTGGGAAGAGTGCCTCCTGCCATGGTGAAAACGGAGAAATTGGATCACCTAGAGGAAAGGCTCAGGGCCGTTGAAGGAGGTGGAGATTATGCCTCTGCTAACCTAGAAGAGTTGTTCCTAGTACCCAACTTTGTCATCCCTCCCAAGTTCAAGGTGCCATACTTTGACAAGTACAAGGGGACTACTTGTCCCAAGAACCATCTAAAGATGTATTGTCGGAAGATGGGGGCATATGCAAAAGATGAGAAATTGCTGATGCATTTCTTCCAAGAAAGTCTTACTAAGGCAGCTGTCACCTGGTATACTTTGGAACCTTCCCGAGTCCATTCTTGGAAGGACCTAGAGGTTGCCTTCGTTAGGCAGTATCAGTACAATTCTGATATGGCTCCAAATAGGATACAGCTACAGAACATGGGTAAAAAGGGGCATGAATCCTTCAAAAAATATGCCCAAAGATGGAGTGATCTGCCTGCCCAAGTGGCACCCCCAATGATGGAAAGGAAGATGATAACAATGATAGTAGACACATTACCAGTGTTCTACTATGAAAAGATGGTGGGCTACACACCTTCAAGTTTTTGCTGATTTAGTTTTCACTTGCGAAAGGATTGAAGTGGGTCAAAAAATAGGCAAGTTTGATCATCCTGCTTTCCCACCAGCCCAACAATGTCATTACTCAGCCAAAAAAAACCCTTCTCATTATCCACCACCCAATCATCCACAAAGGCCATCCCTAAATCAACCACAAAGCCTGCATGTCGCACAACCAATGCCAAACACCACCTTTAGCACAAACCAAAACACCAACCAAGGAAGGAATTTTGTAGCAAAAAAGCTTGTAGAATTCACCCCAATTTCGGTGTCCTATGCTAACTTGTTCCCATATCTACTCCATAATTTAATGGTAGCTATAACCCCAGCCAAGGTTTCTCAACCTCCATTTTTTCGAGGATACGACTCGAATGCAACATATGCTTATCATGGGGGAGCCCCGAGGCATTCCATTGAGCACTATAGAACCCTGAAGCATAAGGTGCAAGGTCTAATTGATGCGGGCTGGCTGAAATTTGAGGAGAATCGCATGTGAATCCTAACATTGACAAGCGACGCCATGCATAGGGCAAATTTGAAAGTCGTTGTTAGATGTCTCTAGTGACTCATTAGGATTTTCAAGTTTATGCCATTATTGTAAACCACAGTTACAATGCTAATAACATGGATAAATTTGACATCCTTGTCTCTTATCCTCTCACAATTACATCTTTGCTTATTTGACTTCCACTGGAATATGAATGTAAGCCATTGGTTTGTTTGCTCAAGTGACATGCGCTCCTGAGTTTTGACTTCCAAGACTGTTCAATCAGAAATTACTCGTTCTGCACATTTGGTCAAGGTGCCATAAAACTGAGCAAAGTTTGAAACAAAAAAGGAAAAAGCATTTGATTGACTGTGTTTTAAATAAAAAAATACATATACAAACATTCATGTGACCTCATTTTATTGTTCTTAAAAGTTGTCTTTTTGAGAGAAAAGTGAGTTATCAAGAACAGGAGTCATTTGACTTAATCTGTCAACTAAAAAAATCCTTCAAATATTTCTCGTCCTTGAAAAAATCATTTTTCAAGAATCTACACAGCTTCTTTCATTCTTCCTTGCTACAAGGTTATGGAAACAAGACAATGATGGATGCCTCAGAGCCCTACACTGGGGCAATGAAAGGAACCATGCATAAGCCTCAAGCGAACCTAGGGGCAGATCAAAAGTTCTCACCCAGTAGGTTCCCTACTACAAGGTCATAGCAAAGGCATGAATAGATACCTCAAAGCCCTACACTGGGGCAATGAGAGGTAGATTGCGTGAGCCCCAAATGAACCTAAGGGCAAATCAAAAGTTCTCACCCATTTGGTTGAAAACCTAAAAGGGCGGCCTAAGCAAAATTAGGTTTGGAAAAAAATATACAAAAAAGAGAAACCCGTGAGGTTCACACTTGCATGTTTGAGAAACAAACTCATTTGGCCAAGAGCTCGTGGGAAATGCCCAAACATCTAATGTTAGTCTCTCTTGCAAACTCTTTGAGATTTTTTTCGAATCCAAGGGTATCTTTGTTACGTAAATTCTGTCAAGATCAGCCTGCCATCGAGTTTCAATGGGGTCAACAGACCCATGGCATCACTTTATAACCTTAAATTAAGAAAGTTTCACTTGGCCATACACCAAAGTGTGATAATCCATTGCCATCCTTCAAACGATGTGTGCAATCGATCCGAGCAATCTAGCTCGATCCCTAGGGGTGCCACAAGCGCTCAAGTAAAATTGAACATAACAGACATTTATTTTAATTTTTTTTGCGCTTAAAATTGTCCGATCTGAGCATGCATATGCATCTTTGTTCTCCTGCGAGTCAAAGGACCGAAGAAGATTTGCTTCGAGATTCGGTCGGTACCACACCAAGTCCAAAGAGAAAGGTAAGCAAAGGTAAGTGGTAGCATAGTCATATTTTACTATGCAGTACTATTTTCTTATATTTGGAGACTTAGGGGCAGGTACGAGCAGATACTAGGCCCGTGATCGACAGATCATCGTAATGCGTCCGGATCAAGACATTAAAGAAGCGCTACTAGGAGGTAGCCTAGAAATGGGTCCAAAGAAGCTCCCCGCAAAGAAGCCCAAGAAGATGAAGACATGGCTGATCTGTTCAACTTCCTTGGAGGAGGCAGAGCCATATGGCTGGAATCGCCAAACTTGTGATTTGACATTATCTTCTTCCAATTATTATATCCATTGTGTTTGAACTAAACATGTCGTTATTGCTTTCAATTATCTGTCACAGTGTGAATAATTTTATCGCTTCTGGCATATTGTCGTACATACTTTGCACTGGTTTGTCCGAAATGCCAAAAAATGTGGGTCTTGTGTACTTTCAGTTGCACACCTTGTTTTCCATAACATGTAGTCGCGGATACCAACTGTACCCGCTATCTCTAATCTTTTCTTGAAGTGATTGAATAAAAGAAATAGAAAAAAAAAACAAAAAAATGATGATAAAGGTAAAACAAATTTCAACTAAAAAGCCAACACGCTTTTGAAAAAAAATGAACTTGCCAATTCCCTTATCCCTGAACCGCTGGCCAAACCAACACCATGACATACATCATGTTCGGCCTTTCTACAAGCCTTTTGAGCCCTAATCTCAACTCATCTGCCATAAACCTTGACCCAGGATAAGAATTTCCATCCTTGCCCTTGGAAGAAGGAGCAGTGGGATCTCCCAAGAAAGAAGATCCATTCACTGTTAAGCTGCAAATGTGCTTCAAAAACAAAAGAAAAAGTTCCAGGTCAAAGATCAGAAGAAAGCAAAAGAAAAAAAGAAAATTCCCAATAAAAGATTGGAAGAAAACAAAAGAAAATATACAAAAAGGTCTTTGGACCAGACAATATCTGAACAATACAGAATTGTCACAAGCAAATAAGAAAAGAAAGGAAACCATGTCTTGAAGTGGTCCTCTCCCTTTGATTACCAACCAAAATCTTGTGCGCCGACGACTTTTTGGCCTACACTAAACAAAAACAGAAAAGGAAAAGGCCAAAATACTCAGAGCCAAGTTTCCCACCAAACACAGTTTCCTGAAAAAAGGTCCTATTGATCCATGATTGCGCATGTTATCTTTGATTTGATAGGAAATGATTTGCAAAGTCAAATCATGACATATCTATGGTTCGGAATTAGGATGAAACACTTTCTTGTGTGAGATTTATACACTTTGAGTGAAATTCTTCTATTTCAGTTGGACCCAACGTTTCCTCTAAAAGGTCGTTTAGAAACGAAACGCTAATATTCAAAATCTCATTTGTGGATATGAGAAATTTTTATCAGCATACTTAGCTTCCCCAATAGACACATTGTTATTCTTTAAAATATATGTTGCTCTGATTGGTTCGAGGTTTTGTTTGTTTGCTAAAGCTTGTTCGCATTTTTAGTGAAGGAATACCGAGACTTGTGGGCCGTTGCACCCATTTAGTCTCACATTTTTTCTATCCAACAACCCAAGAGTCCGATGGCATGCGGAGCCACCTTACGCTTATCCGCACCTCCTCATTCGGAGACCCCAAGTTCGATGACACGCAGAGACCAATGTGGTAATCTGCACCCTTTCTCGAGATGTCAGCGTCTTCCGGTCGAGACAATTTTAGTCTCACATTTTTGCTATCTGGCGACCTAAGAGTTTGGTGGCTTGCAGAGAAACCTTACGGTTATTAGCACCTCGTCATTCGGAGACCCCGAGTCTAATGACACGTAGAGACCAATGTGGTCATCTGCACTCTTCCCGGAGCTGTCAGCATCTTTCGGCCGAGACTATTTAGTGTCACCTTCTTGCTGTCCAGCGACCCAAGAGTCCAATGGCAAGTAGAGTACCTTACGGTTATCCGCACCTCGTCACTCGGAGACCCCAAGTCCGATGAAACGCAGAGACCAATGTGGTCATCTGCACCCTTCTCGGAGATGTCAGCATCTTTCGACCCAGACTATTTAGTCTCACCTTTTGCAATCCAACGTCCCGAGAGTCCAGTGGCATGATGAGACACCTTATCGTCATTTAGAGACCCCAAGTCCGATGACACACAGAGACCAATGTGGTCATCTGCACCCTTCTTGAATATGTCAGCGTCTTTCGACCGAGACTATTTAGTGTCACCTTCTTGCTATCCAGCGACCCATGAGTCCGGTGGCATGCGGAGACACCTTAGGTTATAAGCACCTCTTCATTCGGAGACCTCGAGTCCATTGACACGTAGAGACCAATGTGGTCATCTGCACTCTTCCTGGAGCTGTCAGTGTCTTTCGGCTGAGACTATTTACTGTCACCTTCTTGCTATCCAGCGACCCAAAAGTCCGGTGGCATGCGGAGCACCATACGGTTAGTCGTACCTCATCATTCGGAGACCCCAAGTCCGATTAAACACAGGGACCAATGTGGTCATCTGCACCCTTCCCGGAGATGTCAGCGTCTTCTAGCCGAGACTATTTAGTCTCACCTTTTGCCATCCAGTGACTCGAGAGTCCGGTGGCATGATGAGACACCTTACGGTTATCCACACTTTCGTCATTAGGAGACCCCAAGTTCGATGACAGGCAGAGACCAATATGGTAATCTGCACCCGTTCCAAAGATGACAACATTTTCCGGTCGAGACTATTTCGGTCTCACCTTTTTGCTATCCAGCGACCCAAGAGTCCGGTGGTATACGGAGACACCATACGGTTATCCGAACCTTCATCATTCGGAGACCCAAAGTCTGATGACACGCAGAGACCAATGTGGTCATCTGCACACTTTCTGGAGATGTCTACAGCTTCCGGTCGAGAATATTTTCGTCTCACTTTTTGCTATCCTGTGACTCGAGAGTCCGGTGGCATGATGAGACACCTTACGGTTATCCATACTTTCGTCATTAGGAGACCCCAAGTTCGATGACAGGCAGAGACCAATATGGTAATCTGCACCCGTTCCGAAGATGACAGCATTTTCCGGTCGAGACTATTTTAGTCTCACCTTTTTGCTATCCAGCGACCCAAGAGTCCGGTGGCATACGGAGACACCATAAGGTTATCCGAACCTTCATCATTCGGAGACCCAGAGTCAGATGACACGCAGAGACGAATGTGGTCATCTGCACGCTTTTTGGAGATGTCGATAGGTTCCGGTCGAGAATATTTTCGTCTCACCTTTTGCTATCCAGCGACCCAAGAGTCCAGTGGCATGCTGAGATGCCTTTCAGTTATTCGTACCTCGTCATTCGGAGACCCCAAGTATGATGACACAGAGAGGCCAATGTGGTCATCTGCACCCTTCTTCAAGATGTCAGCATCTTTCGGCCGAGACTATTTAGTCTCACCTTTTGCTATCCAGCGACCCAAGAGTCCGGTGGCATGTAGGGACACCCTACAATTATCCTCACATTCGTCATTCGAAGACCCCTAGTCTGATGACAAGTAGAGACCAATGTGGTAATCTGCACCCTTTCTCGAGATGTCAGCGTTTTCTGGTCGAGAATATTTTAGTCTCACATTTTTGCTATCCACCGACCCAAGAGTCCGGTGGAATGCGGAGACACCTTACGATTATTAACACCTCGTTATTCGGACACCCCAAGTCCAATGATAGGTAGAGACCAATGTGGTCATCTGCACTTTTCCTAGAGCTGTCAGCGTCTTCCGGCTGAGACTATTTAGTGTCACCTTCTTGCTATCTAGCGACCTAAGAGTCCGATTGCATACAGAGTACCTTACGGTTATCCGCACCTCAACATTTTAGGGTCGAGACTATTTTAGTTTCACCTTTTTGCTATCCAGCGACCCAAGAGTCAGGTGGCATACCGAGACACCTTACGGTTATCCTAACCTTCATCATTCGGAAACCCAAAGTCCGATGACACGCAGAGACCAATGTGGTCATATGCATCCTTTCCTGAGATGGCAGCATCTTCCGATCGAGATTATTTTACACTCACCTTTTGCTATCCAGCGACCCAAGAGTTCGGGGGCATGCATAAACACCTTACGGTTATCCGCACCAAATAATTCGGAGATCCCAAGTCTGATGAAACGTGAAGACCAATGTGGTCATCTGCACCCTCTACAGAGATGTCAGCGTCTTCGGTCGAGAAAATTTTAGTCTCACATTTTTGCTATCGAGCGACCCAAGAGTCCGGTGGAATGCGAAGACACCTGTCATACCCTAATTTCGTCCAGGGATTATTACTTGATGACATGCAACCTTTGGTTAGCCGCTTTGAGATACTTGGCGTCCTTTGTTGCACAATAAATGAAGTCCCGAGACGTCTCAGAAATCAAAAGGAAGCAGGCTTGCGCGATCCATGAAATTCCGTAATGTGGCGGAAGTCGAAAAGAGGTGTTCTTGCGCAATCCGTGAGTTTCCGTAACTTCTTCGAAAGCTAAAAAAGAGTAAATACGTAATCCGTAAGGATTCGTAACCTTGCGGAAGGAAAATAAGTATCGTTACGAAATTCGTAAAGTTTCGTAACATTACGGAAAAATAATTACCAAAAAAATAGAAGGGGGGTGCATTTAGTAAAAAGGGGGGTGCAGATAGCAATCTGGCCCACTTGGGCCTTCCAGATCCTTCCTCCAGAAGCCTGTTGCTTCTGGAGGAAGTAACCTTGCTCGCCTGGGCGAGCTGGGTGGCAAGCTTCTCCCCTATTTTGCTATAAATAGGGGGAGAAGTGAAGAAGAAAGGGGTTCAGCTTCTTAGGCACTTCTCTCTCTCTCGAAATTGCTGAGGAAAATTAGTTCCATGAAGAAAATTCAAGCCGAGGCGCTTCCGTAACGTTTCCGTGAGTAATTACGCGAAGATTCTCGACCGTTCTTCAAGATTCATCGTTCGTTCTTCGTTTTCTTGAGTCTTCAACGGGTAAGTACCTCAAACCGAGCTTTTCAATTCATTCTATGTACCCGTGGTGGTCCACATTTTGTTTCATGTATTTTTATTCTCGTTTTCATTCTCTTTTTATACCCCCTTTTGACGTGTTTAAGCCATTTATTTAAGTCATTTCTCGCTTAATCTAAAAATAAAATAAATTTCCACCGATCGTTTGAATTGTATCATCCGTTAATTTCGGTTAAAATGAATTCGGACCGTTCGGTCGTGCCGTAACCACGTTGGAAATAAAAAAAGAGGTAAAATAATAATATAATAATCAAAAAATACCTTTTTGTAAAGTAAAGCGAAAAATCAATCAGACGTTTTCTCTTTGGGATTCCTCATTCTTAATTGAATTGACTAATAACTAAAGTGGAACTAAGGCTAAAATCAAACTCGCCTAGTCAAGCTCGTCCACAAAAATAGGTTTTTGAAAGTTTATCATTTCAGTTTCTTACTAAGTAAAAGGATCACTTTTAAGGTCCAACGCCTTAAAATGATCACCCTTCAAGTAAAAAGAATCGCTTGATTCACGCTTAAGAAAGAACTACGTAGGTCTGATTTCCTCTTTGATTGAGGGTACGTAGGAGCAAAAGCCCCGCTTTTGTCGACCTCAAAAAATAAAGAAATAAAAGTTTTGGTAACACAATTTCCACAATTCTAAAAAATAGGTTGTTGTCCTTCGAGACAAACGTAAGAGGTGCTAATACCTTCCTCAAGCGTAAATACAACTCCCGAACTTAGAATTTTCATTTTGATCGGTTTCCTTCGATTTTTCCGACGTTTCCCACAAATAAACGTTGGTGGCGACTCCGCGCATCTTTCCTCCTTTGGAAAGCGCACCCGTGAGCCTCGCCCTCGCTCGCCCGCAAAGGGCACGTTGCGACAGTTGGCGACTCCACTGGGGACTTTTTTTTGTGAGTTAGGCCTATTTTAAGGAATTGTGGATTTGTGAAACTTCGTGTGTGCATTTGTTGAACTGTGTAAAATGTAAATAATTGTTGTCTATTTCGCATTCTTTACACTGCATTCTAAGCACCCACGGGTTTAAGTAAAAAAGGGGCCCTATACCCGGGTTCATGGGAGTTTAAGGAGTGGAGGTGAATCTATCATCATGCTAGGTCTCCGACTTGCTTGATAATAGTGAAACCTCGTCTAGAGCTTTCTCTCTTTATAATGTGTTGTCGCTGGTATTCCATACCGCCACAATATTATTATCTTGAGTGATGATACCTCTAGAAAACAGCCGTGTGAGTTATGAATTGTTGCGGAGTAGTTATTAGAGACCCCTAGATATTGTCCTATAGGTTCCCGAATAGGGGCAAAGAGCAAACACACTCTGTGCCATTCGTTCTCATGCATTTTTTGGTAAATAGCACTAGTTTATAGTTTTGCTAGTGATGTTTGGTTTCTTTAGAGTAATACGTAACCTTTTTAATACTACGTTGAGGCGCCATCATGCCCAAAACGTAGCGTTAAAGTTGGATCTCTGCAGTTTCGTATGTGTGAATTACCCCTTTGTGTTGTTTTCTTTCCGTTTCATGCATGCGCATCTGCATCATACCGTCACACATGCGTTGTATGTGGATCTCGTCTTTTGTCATGGGAAGCCGGAAGATCCATATCGTCTTCTTAACTGCACACATGGGGCACTGCGCCCCCCAAATGCGCAATAAGGAGAGATAATTTTCTGAGCTCTCGTGTCCGTAAATGCATTCATATCATGCACCGCATAAACATCTCTTCAGCATCATAATGAACATATCGTTCCTGCATTTGTCCGTTATTACATTCCCATTTTGCATGTGTCATTGCATCATCATGCATATGCGTTCAACATACTTTTTGTTCTACATGTTTGCTCATACATGATCCTTGTATTTTCCTCTACAAAACAAAAACAAAAAAAGAAAGCGCAAAAATTCACGCTGCATTCTTAGTTGCATATATTCGGTACCATGAGCCAAACCATGTTGGGATCATAAACCCATTTCACTTAAAAACAAAATGATTGAACATGGTACCTAATCCATGGTTAACTAAGAAAGGATGTTTCTTCGGGCATCTCAATCTCATAATTACATTTTCCATGCATAGCATGCATATTCCCGAGTCTTTCATCCCTATGAATTGTTGATGAAGTATTGGCGATCAAAATTACCATTCCCTGGGTTATGGGGTTGAACCAAGCTCGTGCTTTTACGAAAAGGTTCATCGAGTCAAGTTGAAGTATGGAAGTAACCATCTAAAAAAAATTGGGGCAAAAGATGGATCGTGTTACATCGCTGTTTCATCTACTGCCAAACACATTTAGGGCTGTCGATGTCCCTGTTACTTCCAGTTTCACCTTGACAAAGATGTCATGGAACATGTTGAAAATCTAAATTGATTCAACCCCATATCCTGCGTAAAAATTCGCAATACTTTAGCTAGGCATCATTCGCATACATCCATGTTGTTCATTGGTTGCGTTGCTCATTGCATTCTTTCCTTGAAAAAAAAAGAACTTAATCATTGTTATAAAAAAGAAAAAGAACGCGCTTTACGGCGCCCTCACCGAACCTGTGATATAGCTAGAGTAATGGGTGAAGTAGAGGAGGTACAAGGGAAGATGAAGGCCGACATGGAGGCCATGAAAGAGCAAATGGCCATGATGATGGAGGCCATGATGATCATGAAGAAGATAATGGAAGCTAGTGCAGTTGTAGTTGCCGCTACCAGCATTGTTGCTAAGGTGAACCCGACGTCCCCATCTGGCATCAACCAAATGAATCATCCAACCTCAGATATGGTAGGCAAAGATTTGGGAAGTACGGGCGGCCCCCATGATGTGCAAATTCAAAACGAGCACGCCTTCCCACCATATGGCTTGCCTCTCAACTATACGCCACCCAATGTGGCGTACACTCCCAATAAGAATGTCAATAACTCCACTCCTATACCCATTGAGAGCCAACAACCCCAAACTGATCATGCACATGTCTCTTAAACCATGGGGGAGACACATGAAATTCCCCATCACAATCTAGCCGACTTCGAGCCTTGGCTCGGATATGCCACTGAAGGGCAAGCAGTTGGTGGTATACCCCTTGAAAACACTTCGGAAGGTCCTCAGTATCACCCACAACTACACCTCTTGCATTCCACGACAAGTAAAAACCCTCATGCTATGGCAGAAATGGGAAAGCTGGATCATCTAGAGGAAAGGCTCATGGCCATTGAAGGAGGTGAAAATTATGCTTTTGTTAACCTAGAAGAGTTGTTCCTAGTACCCAATATCATCACCCCTCTCAAGTTCAAGGTGCTGGACTTTGACAAGTACAAGGGGATTACTTGCCCCAAGAACCATCTAAAGATGTATTGTCGGAAGATTGGAGCATACGCAAAAGATGAGGAATTGTTGATACATTCCTTCCAAGAAAGTCTTACTGGGGTAGTTGTTACCTGGTACACTAACTTGGAACCTTCCCGAGTCCATTCCTGGGAGAACCTAATGGTTGCCTTCGTTAGGCAGTGTCGGTATAATGGCTTCGGATAGGATGCAACTACAAAATATGTGCAAAAAAGGGGGCACGGACCTTTCAAAGAATACGCCCAAAGGTGGAGAACCTGGTAGCTCAAGTGGCACCTCAATGACGAAAAAAATGATGGAAATGATAGTAGACACATTACCATTATTCTACTAGGGAAAATGGTGGGCTATGCACCTTCAAAGCTTTGCGGATTTGGTCTTTGCCAGTGAAAGGATCGATGTGGGTCTGAAAAAAGTCAAATTTAGTCATCCTGCTTGGACGAATGAGAAAACTGGGGCAAATGAAGAGGGTGAGGATGAAGTAGAAGCCCATGCTGTGACTGCCATTCCTATATGGCCAAGTTTCCCACCAACCCAACAATGTCATTACTCAGCCAATAACAACCTTTCTCATTACCCACCACCCGATCATCCACAAAGGTCATCCCTAAAATCAACCACAAAGCCTACCTACCGCACTTCCAATGACAAACACCACCTTTAGCATAAACCAAAACACCAACCAAGAAATGAATTTTGCAGCGAGAAAGCCTTAGAATTCACCCCAATTCCAGTGTCCTATGCGAACTTGCTCCCATATCTACTTGATAATTCAAATGGTAGCCATAACCCCAGCCAAGGTTCATCAAACTCCATTTCTCCGAGAATATGATTCGAACGCAACGTGTGCTTGTCACGGAGAAGTCCCGTGGAATTCCATTGAGCATTGTAGGGGCCTGAAGCGTAAGGTGCAAGGTCTAATTGATGCAGGCTGACTGAAATTTGAGGAGAATCACGTGTAAATCCTGACATTGACAAGAGATGCCACACATGGGGCAATTTTGAAAGCTGTTGTTAGATGTCTCTAAATAACTCATCAGGATTTTCAAGTTTGTACCATTATTGTAAACCACAGTTACAATGTTAAATGAAATGGATAAAGTTGATATCTTTGTTCCTCATCCTCTCACAAACGCATCTTTGCTTATTCAACTTTCACCGGAATGTGGGTGCAAGCCATTGGTCTATTTGCTTAAGCGACCTGTGCTCCTGAGTTTGGACTTCCAAGACCGTTCAATCAGAGATTACTCGTCTTGCACGTTGGTGGGGGTGCCGTAAAACAACGAGTAAAATTCAAAACCAATAAGTTTCAAAATAAAATAAAAATAAAAAAAAAGTTCAAAAAAAAGGGAGGGGGGTATTCGATTGACTGTGTTTTCAAGACATTCATGTGACCTCATTTTATCATTCCGAAAAGTCTGTCTTTTAGAGAGAAGTGAGTTATCAAGAATAGGATGTTGGATAAATGGCCTCATTTACCTTAAGAAAAAGGGGGGTTGAATTAAGATATGAAGATTATTCCCCAATTAACTTTCACTCTCTTTTCGGATTAACGATGCACACAGAGACAACCCTTCCCTTGTGTTCAAGAATCCCCTACAACAAGAGACCCACGGTCTCTTAATCCCTTTTCAGAAATAAGAATAAGAGAAGAAGAGGTCTCTCTTAAAAGAGATGGATTGTACAATGAAGATCAATCAAAATTCTTTATTGAATATGCAAGTGGTTGACCAAGGAATCTTTCGAGAGGATAAAGACATTTCATTTCAAAAAAAAAAAACTCTTAATCTTTTGAGAGGATAAAACTTTTTGGCAACTCTCTTTAAATTTGTGTTTCCAAGTCACATATAAATAGACCTTTGATGGCCATTCATAAACCATTTGAATAGATGTGACTCTTGGGAATTATATTCTGAAAATCCCCTCTGGTAATCAATTACAAGACTTGTGTAATTGATTATAGGTTTTAAAAATTTGAATTAAAACATTTTAAACTGCTAGTAATCGATTACCATCCATGTGTAATCAATTACACATTATAAATTTTGAATTCAAATTTCTAGTGACTGTGATAAACATTTTCAGTTGCTGGTAATCGATTACCAGAGAGAAAATCTCAATTTGAAATGATGGAATTCTTTGGTCAAACCTTTTGTTTTTTCAATTTAGAAACTTCTTCCTAAAGATTCTAGAGATCAACTTGATCATATATCTTGATTTTCTTGGATTCTTGTCTTGAATAAAACTTAGAAGCACTTGACATCAAAACATCTTGCTTCTACATAGGAGTCATTTGGCTTAAATCCATCAACTGAAAAATCCTTCAACTATTTCTCGTCCTTGGAAAATTCTTTTTGCAAGAATCAACTGCATCTTTCATTCTTCCTCACTGCGAGGTTGTGAAAACAAGACAACAATTGGTACCTTTAAGCCCTACACTGGGGCAATGAAAGGCACCATGCATAAACCTCAAACGAACCCAGGGGCAGATTAGAAGTTCTCACCCAATAGGTTCCTTGCTACAAGGTCATGACGAACGACAACGATTGGTACCTCAAAGCCTTACACTGGGGCAATGAGGGGCATCGTGCATGAGCCTCAAGTGAACATAGGGGCAGATCAAAAGTCCTCACCCGTCGATGTTCTTAAACAAGAAAAAAAGAGAGGGGGGGAGACCAACCCTGGAATTTCAATAATTTGATTAAACGTCAAACGGCTCCATTGTCGTCACTCCAAAATGGACAAGTGACTAAATCAAACATAACATACACTCTAAGGGAGTTCCCGGAGAGATTTGCAAAAGATAGGATAAGGTTGCATGAATTATCACCTTTTTCAAAAGGACAGTCAATCTGTGTTTTCCAAAAAAATTAAATCAAAATCAAAATCACGAAATAGGGAAAGAATGTCATGAACATTGTACAACTTTCCATTGCATTGCATTGTTTCATGTGCGGTCAGCATTACCAAATTTCACAACAAAGGTTGCATGCGTCTGCATCCCTAAAAATCATGTTAACTGCATAGATTTCCTACATCTCGTGTCCAATCTTTTTGGATGACCGGCCCTCTCGATGAGTTGATCTCTCGCTTTCTCATAAAGTGGACCCTTGGGTACTAGTACTTATCACCTTTAGAGGACTATATGTCCTCACCATCAGAGGGCTCACATCCTCGCCTGCAGAGGGTTGCACGCCCTCGCCTTTAGAGGGCTACGCGTCCTCATTTTCAGTGTGCTCCATATCCACACCTTAAGAGAATATAAGGTCCTTTGCCCTTAGATGCTTAACCGAGACTTGCGCTCCCGATTAAGGGGCCAGTAGTTTCCTTTTATCAGTTCCTGGGCCACCCCCTGATATTGGAGGGCGACCAACTGTGCGAGCACATCCAGAGAGGGAGGCTATCACGCATCTACTATGCATACCGGGGCAAGATTTCACCCGTGCCGCTGCAAAAAGACGAGTGTGGATCATGCGCACCAACATGACCACCTTTACATGGATATGAATGACGTTGCTATTTAGTAACATTCTGCCCGGCGACCACAATGCCAATCTCCCCCTACAGATGTATCGGTTGGTCTGTGCCGTCATGACATAGGTAAGTATGCACATGGTTCAATTAATTTCTGATGTTATCTATTGTTTGTAGGGATCACGCCCAGAAGACGCCCAGTGGGCCCGAAGAAGTCCAACAGGGCCCTGGGGTTTCCAGCTCTGGTTACGAGCCTCTGTTAGTCCTACAGGGTGCCCGTTCCCCCAGCGAGGTCATGCCATCGTGACATAGGTAAGTATACATATGGTTCAACTAATTTCTGATACCATCTATTGTTTGCAGGAATCGCACCCACAAAGACACCCAGTGGACCCGGAGAAGTCCAACAGGGCCATGGGGTTTCCAGCTCTGGTTACGGGCCTCTGTAGTCCTACAGGGTGCACGTTCCCCCCGACAAGGTCACGTCATCATAGGTAAGTATGCACATCGCTCAACTGATTTCTGATTTCATCTATTGATTGCAGGGATCGCGCCTGCAAGACCCGAAGAAATCCAACAGGGTCTTGGAGTTGTCAAGCTTTAATTACGGGTCTCTGTCAGTTCTACGGAGTGCCTGTCACCTCCAGCAGGGGCATCAGGCCCCTTACTAATCGAGCTTTCATCAAGAAGTACTACGTCCCCAGGCAGGCGCAGGGCGAAACACCACAGCAGCCTGGGGATGGCCAGCAGCGGGCAACAGACGCATCGCCATCACCTCTAGAGTTCACCTCAGCTCATCCACAAAAAGGTTAGAGCATTGCTTACGACCCATGTCCGACCAATAGGCGACCAAGTCCAAAGCCAAAGGTAAGCAAAGTACTAGGTCCGTGACCGACAAGCCATCAAGCGTCCAGCTCAAGACGTTAAAGAAGCGCTACTAGGAGGCAACCTAGTACCTTTTAAATCTCTGCTTGTTATTTGATCACTTTTTGTTTCTCAAGTCATAGCAGGACACACCTAGTTGCTCATGATCCTAGGAATTTAAATAAAACAAGCACAAGCTCGGGAGGTAGTCATACCTCATAAAAAATACTTCACAAAATATATATGTATGTTTAGGTAGAAAAATACCTTGGATATGCATGTATATAGCAAAAATATCTCACCAAACATATATATGTATGTTTAGGTAGCAAGATACCTTGGATATGCATGTATATAGCAAAAATATTATACGCATGTTTAGGTAGCAAAATACCTCATGAAAAAAAGAGAGAGCAAAAAGAGAGCGAGCAAGAAAAGAATAAAAAGGAAGAAAAAAATAGATAATAAAGGTTGTCTAGCTAAAAAACAACATGCTTGTGAAAAGAGATAACTTCCAGCTTTTCTTTGAAAAAATTCACTGATCATAACCAGTTTTTTAAAAAATGTGTATACACCTGATGGGTGAGTGCTGTGAAAATTTTCTCGGACGCCCAAAATGGACTCGAATGAATGCACAAATTGATAAAAGAACGTATTTTGGAAACACTGGGTTGACTTAAAATAGGGAAAATGAATCCTGAGCCCTAGTGTCACATGACCATAAAAACTTGATGCTTGAGTGTCCACATGGGTGCATGCATGACCAGTTTTGCATAAAATTTCCTAATCATCATTGTTGCATGTGTATCATGGAAATAATGTAGGACATCCCCTTTATCCCCGAACCGCTGGCCAAACCCTGACATATATCATGACCAACCGTTCTACAAGCCTTGAGCCAAAATCCCAACTTATCATAAATCCTTGTCCTCGAAAAACAAAAAAAAAAAAGAGAGAAAAAATTAGAAAAATTCCCAATCAAAGAGTGGGAGAAAGCAAAAAAGGAAAGAAAATTCCCGATCAAGGATCGGAAGAAAAAGAAACATCCAGAAAGGTCTTTGGACCAGACAATATCTAAACGGTACAAAATTGTCACCAAGTGAACAAGAAAAAGGAAACCACAACCTAAAGTGGTCCTCTCCCTTTGATTGCCGACAAAATCCTGTGCGCTAGCGACTTTCTCGCCACGCACTAAACAAAAACAGAAAAGGAAAAGGCAAAAACACTCAAAGCCAAATTCCCCACCTAAAAACTATTCCGAAAATAAGTCCTATTGATCCATGATCACGCATGTAATCTTTGATTTGATAGGAAATGATTTACAAAATCAAGTCATGACATATCTATGGTTCGGAATTAGGATAAAACACTTACCTGTGTGAGATTGATACACTTTGAGTGATTTTCTCCTATCTTTGTTGGACCCAGTGTTTCCTCTAAATGGTCGTTTAGAAACGAAATGCTAACATCCAAAATCTCATTTACGGTTATGAGAAAATTTCATCAGCATACTCTCCTTCCCCGTTAGACACATTGTTTTTTCATCCAAAAAGCTTATGTTGCTCTGATCAGTTGGAAGTTTTGTCTCTTTACTAAAGCATGTTCGCATTTTGGTGAAGAAAACACCGAGACTATTTTTAGTCTCATAGTTAGCAAGAACTACGTAGGTCTGAGTTCCTCATCACAAATTGAGGATACGTAGGAGCAAAAGCCCTGCTTTTGTCGACCACCCCACTTTTTGTTACCGTGTCCCAAGAGACCGGTGGCATGCGGAGTCACATGATTGGGAGATCCCTTGATCCATATTTCTTTTTTGTTTCCATTTGTTTTTTTCTGTGTACATATCATCTTATTTTTGTTTGACTAAGGGACTAACGTTTGTTTCATGTTTTGACTTTTGTTTTGTACATACATATCGTTGAGTTGTTACGTCGGTACTTGTTTCATTGTTGTCAATAGTGTTTGTTGAAATTCCGGAACCGTGTAGAGTTTTTCATTTAGGAACGTTGTCCTAAAAGTAAAATGAACCAAAAATCCTAATAAAAAGAGAAAAGCGTTGTGAATAAAAGTCACGTTCGTAAAGAAAAGAAAAAGTGTTTTTGTATATATACCTGTATGTAAAAGGAGAATGTGTATAGAAGGTTTTGTGTGTGTAAGTGATGCGTGGAGAAAAATTCTTGTGTGTGTGAGCACCGAATGTATATAAAGAAAATTTTGTATGAGCCATAGGTGTGTGTTGGAGAAAAACGAAAAAGATCTTTGAATAGGGTTTGATCATGTGACGTAAAGAGAAAGAGTTCCAATGCGTGTACAGAAAAAGTTTGTCATGTATGAAAATATAGATGTACAAAGAAAGGTTTTCCTCATAAAGGACCATAGGTGTATAATTTTGTGAATATATAAAAATGAAACAAAAAGGAAAAAGAAAGAAAGACCGCAAAGGTCGACATGTTATAGTTAAGAAGTATAAATCATTCGTAAAGAGCAAACGCATCTTTTGGAAACAAGGGACTGATCCTAAGAGTTTATTTTCCGGAATGAACCGAGATAAGGATGGATGAATTCATTGAACTGATGATAGAACATAACTTGGAAACGTTGGGTCTGTCTGTGTAAATTCCCAGCCGTAGTATTACAATGCCATAAACAGGATGCTTGAGTGCCCACCTGGCTGTAGCCATGACTAATTTTGCACGTTGTTTTCGAATCATCATTGTCACGCGTGCCTTATGGAACAATATGGAAGCTCGGCCTGAAATCGACACCTTGACACCCAAATTTGTTTCGCCCCAGATATCAAGATTGGGTTCCCACGATAAAAGACCCCATTGAAACACAACCTTAGACCTTTTTGAACCTTGGCCTGTAAAAAAGGAATCCTCATTCTTTCCCCGAAGCAAAGGACAGCGGAATCTCCTCAAGGGAGAGCGAATAGAATGCTAAAACCCGATTTCCCAAAGAACGGGATGGGGAAGGAGAAGTGGAAAGAAAGCGATAGAAAAAATGGAAAGAAAGAAAAAGAAAAAAGATAAAAATAAAGAAAAGAACAAAAAAGAAGAGGAAAAGATTCCCGGTCGAAGGTCGAAGGGAAGTGAAAAGGGAAAAGAAGCAATTCCGATTAATGAAAGAAAGAGGACAGAAATTCTTCAAGCCAGATTGCCACTCGAAATCATTCTCGACTAGCAATATCCCACACCACATGAACAAAGAGGAAAAGACCGAAACACCCAGCTTCCTCTCCAAAAACACCACCCTCGAGAAAATCCTATTGGTCTGTGATCGTACGTCTGATCTTTGATTCGATAGGAAATCGTGTGCAAAATAGAGTCATGGTGCAGTTATGGTTTGGGAATAGGATAAAACACTTGCCTTGTGAGTTTTATACACTATGAGTGATTTATTTTCAGCTTAGCCCGATGTTTCCTCTGCATGTTCATTTAAAAGCTAAAAGTTGACACCCTGCCCTTCATTCTCGGTTACAAGGAAAATTACCCATGGCAAAAGTATATTGTTTCTCTAAGATGTGGTGCTCTCGCGAATGATTCATTTTTCTTTACAAAAAGCATGTTTGCCTTTCAGATGGAAGAACCCGGTAGACCGTTTGGTCCTGCCAACCACCCTTTTTCGAAGCCACATGAACATTATTGCCTAGCGCTGTTCATGTGTCCTCCACTTTTGAGTTTGGAGCTGTGTTTCATGATTGCCTAAGTGCGGACCCTCAAGGCAATCCTCCATTCTCACCCTTTTTCGGAGCCCCATGAACGTTATTGCCTAGGGCTGTTCATGTGTCCTCCACTTTCGAGTTTGGAGTTGTGTTTCATGATTGCCTAAGTGAGGACCCTCAAGGCAATCCTCCATTCTCACCCTTTTTCGGAGCCCCATGAACGTTATTGAAATTCTGATACCGATGACAGATGTCGTACCGGATGTCACGACATCACGCTTCAGAACATGCAGATTATATTTGACAGTATGAACAGATTAAACAAGTAAATAACACAAGAGAATTGTTAACCCAGTTCGGTGCAACGTCACCTACATCTGGGGGCTACCAAGCCAGGGAGGAAATCCACTAAAATAGTGTTAGTTCGAAGATCTAACAGCCACTGTTTACAACCTTCTCACCTAACCACTACCCATGCAACCTCTACCTAAGAGCCACTCTTAGATATGAGAACCCTTCTCACTCCCTCTCAATCACTCTCCCGTGTTTACAAATAAATCAAAGACACACCAGAGATTGCTCTCTGAACAATAGAGATCAACTCTACACACTCAGGTCCAACACTTGATGTTAGGGTAACATCAAGGTGGCTCACAAAACACTCAAGTCCCAAAACTCACAAAATAACTCTTCAATCTCGGACTTGGTAGAAAACTCGTGCAGCCTTCATGTTTATATAGCAGTGTGCGTATCTGGGCTGTAACAACTTGCGCTGGATAAGATCTATCATTCTCCTGAAAATCTGCACTTAAAGATCTAAAAGATAAAGTTTTATCTTTTAGTTTTTATCTTCAATCTCTAATCCCTGAACGAAACTATTCAATTTTGTAATTCAAACTTTAATTATCTTTTAATTCGTTCCTAGAGATAGAGCGTCTAATCTGTTGCTAACTGCACAATAATCTGTTAAAGATATAACAGATTTATGTGTCCAGTATTTTCGGGCAGGATGTCCTGGACATCGTATCCGACATCGTGGATCCTGCAGCTTCAATTCTTCATTTGACATTTTATCTTGCCTTGTGCATTGTGCAGCCCAATCTGATTCCTTGACATCATGTGCAGCAACTCCAGCTTTTCTTCATTGTCTAAGTGCTTATGTTTTAACAAAATTTTAGCCAATCTTTTAAAACTCAGTAAAGCTAAGCACTAACAATCTCCCCCTTTGGCAAATTTTGTCTAAAACATACTTAGACACTTCCTGAGCAGGTACGAGCAGTTATGCAAGTGGGATCAGCAACGTTCATTATCAGAGTAATCAAGCACAGCGGTATCTGTAGTGGCGACAGCAAAATTCTGCAAGTTGCAAGTCGTTTCCAGGATGTCAAGACATCTCACGTGACATCAGCTTTCTGCTCCCCCTGTTTCCATGCTCCTACTGCTGTGAAGCAGTTCACTGCGGCATCTTCTATCAGCTACTAGTTTTAGTAGCTTACATCAATCATCATCAGCAGCAATACTACTCCCCCTCAAAATCATAAACTACTCCCCCTCAAAATCATAAATCATTATAATATCCTACTACTCCCCCTTTTTAGACAGAATTTGGCAAAAGTAGAATGCATGAAATTAATGTACAAATATTACAGACCAATAACTAGTAAAAGTAAAAGCAAAAATAAAGGTCTGATGGTCATGGGGTGGCATCAGAATCATCATCATCTGATTCTGTATCCTCTGCTGCATCTTCTTCTTCCTCAGCTGCTTCTTCTTCTTCCTCAGCTGCTTCTTCTTCTTCCTCAGCTGCTTCTCCATCATCAATGCCACTGTCTGAGAGTCTTTTGATCAGGCGTTCCAGCTCCATTTTCTTCTCAGTGGTGGCTTTGATGGTTGCCTCTAGCACCTTGCATGTGTCCTTGAGTTCAGCAATCAAAGCATCCTTGGACACAGCACCTGAAGCAGCAGCTTTCCCTGATGTCGAGACAATGTCTGGGACATGTGTCCCCTCAAACAGTTTGTAATGCAGGGATAGAGCAGATTCTCTCTTCTTCACAGAGTCAATGTTGTTTAAAATATTGGGATGTTGACTCAACATAATGCCACACAATACAGTTGGGAAGGCAATGGGTAATTTGACAGCAAAAGATTCTGAATGCTTAACAGTTTGATCAAAAATATAGTTTCCAAAATTAAATTTGGACTTGGTTCCAACAGCATACAGAAATTTACCCAAACCTGTGGCAACAGTGGAAGTATGATTGGTGGGTACCCAGTTGGCAGTGCCAATCCTATGCAGGATTGCATACTTCACACTTAGCTTCCCTGCAGAAAGCTTCCCTTTCTTTGGCCAATGCTGGACTTGCTTGGCAGTGATTTCCTTGGCAATTTGATGCTCAGAAATAGCAATATCCACCACTCCTTCAGTTGGTCTGCCCAGGTACTTGTTGATTACAGCAGGGGAGAATCTAATACATTTTCCTCTGACAAACACTTTCTGATACTCATCACTCTTTCTGTTTGTTATGTCAGAGGGAATGTTGACAATGAATTCCCTGACTAGACTTTCATAACAATCACCCAACTTGGTGACAGTTTTCAGCAGTCCAGCAGCCTTGATGAGGTCCATGATCTCCTTGCAATCCAAGGCATCTCTTCCCAGTTCTCTTTCTAAGGCAAGTCTGCGTTGATATACAAATTTCCACCTTTCAACATTGCCAATGGAGTGGAATGAAATGTTGTCCAATGGGGCATCAGGGACATTTCCAGGCACCTTTTTCCCCGATTTCTTGGCTTTCTTGATGTCGGGAACATCTAGTTCGACATCATCATCAGAATCAGATGAGGAAATTTCTTTCCTCTTCTTGGAAGGGATTGCAACTTTGCTCCATCTGGATGTGGTAGGAGTGACTGGTGTGCTCTTCTTCTGTGCAATAGTTTTGATTCGTCCAGACCTAGTAATGGGGGTTTTTCCCTTTCTGCTTTGTAATCTTTCTGCAATGCCAGGTGCCAACTGTTTGGCAATGGGTTCCTCATCAGATTCTACTTCTTCTAGGTCAATGAGGTCACCTGGAGCAGGTTCTGGTGCCCTCGGTGCAGGGGTCTCCTCTGTGGCTTGATCCTCTTCCTCTGTTGATTCCTCTTTACTGGATGAAGAGAGGACTTCAGCATTTGGGGTGGAAGATGTTGGAACATCTTTATCAGCATCAGGGACAGAAGCATTTTTCAAAATGCTACTCACAATACTGCGGATCTTCTTATCCATCTCCGTGTCTACTTCCCTAGGACTTGTTGCAAGGCTAGGGTTTTCAGAAATTTTCACTCCCTGTTGTCTTTTGGGAACCAGTTTCTCAGGAACAGGGGCTGGACCAGGAATCATTTGTATGGGTTGGATATTGAATTCAGGTTGTTCCTGGTTTGATGGTGCTTTGGTGGATGATGGAGATGATGGTACAGAGGGTGAACCAGGAGATGAAGTTTCTTTTGGTGAGGTAGCCATGGAGAAGCCGAGCCTTTGGAGTGGTTTCGTAAATCTCTGAGAGCTGTTGGGGAATGCTGATGAAACCGAGATTACCACGAAAATGTAAATTTGAATGAGGAATGTAGAGGGACGTGTGAAGCAACGGTCGAATTTGTTTTGGCCCAGCAGTGAACGTGCTATTAACGTTTGAGCACGTTCAGACAGAAGTAATTGCTATAAATCCTCTAGCAGACAAATGCCCAGCTTGCCCCTCAGCTTTTCAAACTGATTTGCATCCAATGCCTTTGTGAAAATATCTGCTACTTGTTCCTCAGTGTCAACATGCTCCAGTGTGATAATTTTATCATCAACAAGATCTCTAATATAGTGATGTCTAATGTCAATGTGCTTGGTTCTGCTGTGTTGAACAGGATTTTTAGAAATATTAATAGCACTCATGTTGTCACAGTACAATGTCATGACATCTTGTTCGACATTGTACTCCTTCAGCATCTGCTTCATCCAAACTAGTTGTGAACAGCTGCTTCCTGCTGCAATATACTCTGCTTCAGCAGTAGATAGGGACACGCAGTTTTGCTTCTTGCTGAACCATGAAATAAGATTGTTTCCCAAATAGAAACATCCACCAGAAGTGCTTTTTCTGTCATCTGCACTTCCAGCCCAATCAGCATCACAATACCCAACCAGCATTGAATCTGAACAATGACAGTACATAATCCCATAGTCACTGGTGCCATTTACATATTTCAGAATTCTCTTTACTTGATTCAAGTGACTTATCTTGGGATTGGCTTGATATCTTGCACAAACACCTACTGCAAAGGTGATGTCAGGTCTGCTTGCTGTTAAATATAGTAAGCTCCCAATCATGCTTCTGTACAGACTTTGATCAACACTGGTGCCAGCTTCATCTTTTGACAGCTTCAAGTGAGTAGGTGCAGGTGTTCTTTTATGGCAGGCATTTTCCATCCCAAACTTCTTGACAATGTTCTTTGCATACTTGCTTTGTGAGAGGAATATGGAGTCTTCCATCTGCTTCACTTGGAGTCCCAGAAAATAAGTCAGCTCTCCAACAAGACTCATCTCAAATTCAGATTGCATCTGTTGGACAAAATGTCGAAGCATCTCATTCGACATCCCTCCAAACACAATGTCATCAACATATATCTGTGCTATCATCAAGTTTCCAGCATCTTGTTTGACAAAGAGAGTCTTGTCAATTCCTCCCTTCCTATACCCTTGCTGAGTAAGGAACTCTGTTAGCCTTTCATACCAAGCTCTTGGAGCTTGCTTCAATCCATAGAGAGCCTTCTTGAGCCTGTATACATGATCTGGATGAGTTGGATCCACAAATCCCTTTGGCTGCTCCACATAGGCTTCTTCATTCAGGTATCCATTCAGAAACGCGCTCTTCACATCCATCTGGTACAGCTTGAATTTGAGGATGCAAGCTACACCAAGTAACAATCTGATGGACTCAAGTCTAGCAACAGGGGCGAAAGTTTCATCAAAGTCTACACCTTCAATCTGAGTGTAGCCTTGAGCAACAAGTCTGGCCTTGTTTCTGGTTATAACACCTTCTTCATTGGTTTTGTTCTTGAAGATCCACTTGGTGCCAATCGCATTAGTTCCCTCGGGTCTAGGAACTAGCTCCCAAACTTCATTCCTTTTGAATTGCTCCAATTCTTCTTGCATAGCATTGATCCAGAACTCATCAGTCAGTGCCTCTTTCACATTCTTGGGCTCAATTTTGGAGACAAAACATGAATTGGAGACAATCTCAATCTCCCTTGATCTTGTAGTGACTCCTCTGTTTGGATCTCCTATAATCAGCTCCTTGGGGTGCATCTTCTGGATTCTAATGGAGGGACTCTTGTCAGGTTGATTGATGTTTGGTTCATCTGTAGCAGAATCAGAGTTTTCTGCATTTTCTGCACTTTTAGCTGTATCTGCTACATTGTCTCCCGATGTTCTGACATCTTCTTCGACATCCTTCTTTCTTGCTGGAGTTAGGTCATCAACAACCACATTGATGGATTCCATCACAGTTCTGGTTCTGGAATTGAATACTCTATATGCTCTGCTGTTTGTAGAGTATCCCAGGAATATTCCTGCATCACTCTTGGGATCCATCTTTCTCCTTTGCTCTCTATCTGCCAAAATGTAACATGGACTTCCAAAGATGTGGAAGTGCTTGACAGTTGGCTTCCTCCCTTTCCAGATTTCATACAGTGTGGTTGGAGTCCCTCTTCTAAGTGTGACTCTGTTGTGGATATAGCATGTTGTGTTCATGGCTTCAGCCCAGAGATTATAGGGAAGTTCTTTGGCATGAAGCATGACCCTAGCAGCTTCTTGCAAAGTCCTGTTTTTCCTTTCAACTATGCCATTTTGTTGTGGTGTAATGGCTGCAGAGAACTCATGAGTGATGCCTTCAGATGTGCAGAATTCAGTAAACTTGCTGTTTTCAAACTCTCTGCCATGGTCACTCCTAATTCTCTTGATGACACAGTCTTTTTCTCTTTGAAGTCTTAGACTCAACTCTTTGAATACTTCAAAGGTGTCTGCTTTCTCTCTGATAAAGTTGACCCAGGTAAATCTGGAGAAATCATCCACAACAACATAGGCATACCTCTTTCCTCCAAGGCTTTCAACTTGCATAGGCCCCATCAAGTCCATGTGAAGTAGTTCCAGCACCCTGGAAGTGGTCTGATGTTGAAGCTTCTGGTGGGACATCTTGACTTGCTTTCCAATCTGACATTCACCACAGATTCTGCCTTCTTCTATTTTCAGATTGGGAATGCCTCTAACAGCACCTTTGTCAATGATTTTCTTCATGCCTCTTAAGTGCAGATGTCCAAATCTTTGATGCCATATTTTGACTTCATCTTCTTTGGAGGATAGACATGTGGAGGAGTAACTGGTTTCTTGAGGTGTCCATAGGTAACAGTTGTCCTTTGATCTGCTGCCCTTCATTAGAACTTCAGTCTTCTCATTTGTCACCAGGCATTCTGACTTTGTGAAGTTTACATTGAATCCTTCATCACACAACTGACTGATGCTGATCAAGTTTGCAGTCAGTCCCTTCACCAGCAGTACTTTGTTCAGACTAGGAAGTCCATCATGGACTAGCTTTCCCATTCCCGTGATCTTTCCTTTAGAGCCATCTCCAAATGTCACATAGCTAGTGGAGCAAGGTTCAATGTTCACCAGGAATTCTTTAACTCCTGTCATGTGTCTGGAACAGCCGCTATCTAGGTACCAATCTTCCTTAGCTGATGCTCTAAGTGAAGTATGAACAACAAGACTAACAATCTTGTGTTTTGGAACCCACATCATCTTCCTTCCGCTGTTGCTACTTTGAGTTCCATGATGTGGATGGCCATGTAGATGATAGCAAAAGGGCTTTATGTGACCATACTTGCCACAGTAGTAACACCTCCACTTCTTTCTTTTGCTCTTTTTCTGCTGCGTTCCATGATGTCGAGACCGATGTTGTGACATCGTGGCTCCAGTGCTGTTCTTGGCAGGAACAAATTCTGTCATGGTTATTCTGCCAGCAGATTTATGATTAAACCCAAGCCCTCTCTGGTTTCCAACATTCTTCCCAAGCTGTAGCACCTCATCAAGCACATCTGAGCCTTTATTCAGCATCTTTATTGATTTTGTCATGTTTTCCAGTTTAGAGTTCAGAAACCCAACTTCTCCTTTAAGCTCAGAGATCTCCTCTTCATGTGCCTCCTTCTCAGCTTCCAGATTTGCAATGACCTTCTTCAGTTGTGCTTCTTGCTGAAGAATCTTCTCACTTTTGATGCATAGTTTTCTATAGGATATAGCAAGCTCATCAAAAGTGATTTCAATATCACTTGAATCTTCATCAGATTCAAATCTCCCAGTGAGTGCATTCACATCTCTGTCAGAATCGCTATCTTGTTCACTCTCTGTATCATCAGACCGACATACAGAAAGTCCTTTCCTCTGCTTCTTGAGATGGGTGGGACATTCAGCTTTGATGTGCCCATATCCTTCACACCCATGGCATTGAATTCCTTTGCTGTGACTGGGCTTTTCATCTGACTTTTTGTGGTATTCACTACCTTTCCTGATGTCGAAAGGGATGTTCCGGACATGTGGTTTCTGCCTCCTGTCCATTCTGTTCAGCACTTTGTTGAACTGTTTTCCAAGGAGCACAACTGCGTTAGTCAGACCTTCATCAGTATCCAGGTCATACTCATCTTCTTCTCCTTCATCATTGGACACGAACGCTAGGTTCTTGCTCTTCTTTTCAGTCCTATCCGAGAGTCCTAACTCAAAGGTTTGAAGGGAACCAATGAGTTCATCTACTCTCATGTTGCAAATGTCTTGGGCCTCCTCTATTGCAGTGACTTTCATGTCAAATCTCTTAGGCAAAGATCTGAGGATCTTTCTCACCAGCTTTTCATCTGTCATCCTTTCTCCCAAGGCAGTGCAAGCATTGGTAATTTCAAGAATGTTCATGTGAAAGTCATGAATACACTCTTCCTCCTTCATCTTCAGATTTTCGAATTTTGTAGCCAATAGTTGCAATCTGGACATCTTCACTTTGGAGGTTCCTTCATGAGTGGTTTTCAGGATCTCCCATGCATCCTTGGCCACTGTGCATGTGTTGATCAGTCTGAAGATATTCTTGTCAACTCCATTGAATAGGGCATTCAAGGCTTTGGAGTTTCCAAGTGCCAATTCGTCTTCTTCTTTTGTCCAGTCTTCTTCTGGCTTCAATTCATTAGTGGGCTTTCCTTCTGTGTCCAACATCTTGGGATGTTCCCAGCCTTTGATGACAGCTTTCCAGGTTCTGCTATCCAGTGATTTGAGGAAGGCCACCATCCTTGCTTTCCAGTATTCATAGTTGGTTCCATCCAGAATAGGTGGTCTGTTCACTGGTCCTCCTTCTTTCTCCATGTTCATCAGAATTTATCTCCCTAGATCTCACTCAGTGATTTAGAGTGCCCGCTCTGATACCAATTGAAATTCTGATACCGATGACAGATGTCGTACCGGATGTCACGACATCACGCTTCAGAACATGCAGATTATATTTGACAGTATGAACAGATTAAACAAGTAAATAACACAAGAGAATTGTTAACCCAGTTCGGTGCAACGTCACCTACATCTGGGGGCTACCAAGCCAGGGAGGAAATCCACTAAAATAGTGTTAGTTCGAAGATCTAACAGCCACTGTTTACAACCTTCTCACCTAACCACTACCCATGCAACCTCTACCTAAGAGCCACTCTTAGATATGAGAACCCTTCTCACTCCCTCTCAATCACTCTCCCGTGTTTACAAATAAATCAAAGACACACCAGAGATTGCTCTCTGAACAATAGAGATCAACTCTACACACTCAGGTCCAACACTTGATGTTAGGGTAACATCAAGGTGGCTAACAAAACACTCAAGTCCCAAAACTCACAAAATAACTCTTCAATCTCGGACTTGGTAGAAAACTCGTGCAGCCTTCATGTTTATATAGCAGTGTGCGTATCTGGGCTGTAACAACTTGCGCTGGATAAGATCTATCATTCTCCTGAAAATCTGCACTTAAAGATCTAAAAGATAAAGTTTTATCTTTTAGTTTTTATCTTCAATCTCTAATCCCTGAACGAAACTATTCAATTTTGTAATTCAAACTTTAATTATCTTTTAATTCGTTCCAAGAGATAGAGCATCTAATCTGTTGCTAACTGCACAATAATCTGTTAAAGATATAACAGATTTATGTGTCCAGTATTTTCGGGCAGGATGTCCTGGACATCGTATCCGACATCGTGGATCCTGCAGCTTCAATTCTTCATTTGACATTTTATCTTGCCTTGTGCATTGTGCAGCCCAATCTGATTCCTTGACATCATGTGCAACAACTCCAGCTTTTCTTCATTGTCTAAGTGCTTATGTTTTAACAAAATTTTAGCCAATCTTTTAAAACTCAGTAAAGCTAAGCACTAACAGTTATTGCCTAGGGCTGTTCATGTGTCCTCCACTTTCGAGTTTGAAGCTGTGTTTCATGATTGCCTAAGTGAGGACCCTCAAGGCAATCCTCCATTCTCACCCTTTTTCGGAGCCCCATGAATGTTATTGCCTAGCACTGTTCATGTGTCCTCCACTTTTGAGTTTGGAGCTGTGTTTCATGATTGCCTAAGTGAGGACCCTCAAGGCAATCCTCCATTCTCACCCTTTTTCGGAGCCCCATGAATGTTATTGCCTAGGGCTGTTCATGTGTCCTCCACTTTCGAGTTTGAAGCTGTGTTTCATGATCGCCTAAGTGAGGACCCTCAAGGCAATCCTCCATTCTCACCCTTTTTCGGAGCCCCATGAATGTTATTGCCTAGCGCTGTTCATGTGTCCTCCACTTTCCAGTTTGGAGTTGTGTTTCATGATTGCCTAAGTGAGGACCCTCAAGGTAATCCTCCATTCTCACCCTTTTTCGGAGCCCCATGAACGTTATTGCCTAGGGCTGTTCATGTGTCCTCCACTTTCGAGTTTGGAGCTGTGTTTCATGATTGCCTTAGTGCGGACCCTCAAGGCAATCCTCTATTCTCACCCTTTTTCGGAGCCCCATAAACGTTATTGCCTAGGGCTGTTCATGTGTCCTCCACTTTTGAGTTTGGAGCTGTGTTTCATGATTGCCTAAGTGAGGACCCTCAAGGTAATCCTCCATTCTCACCCTTTTTCGGAGCCCCATGAACGTCATTGCCTAGCGCTGTTCATGTGTCCTCCACTTTCGAGTTTGGAGCTGTGTTTCATGATCGCCTAAGTGAGGACCCTCATGGCAATCCTCGATTCTCACCCTTTTTCAGAGTCCCATGAACGTTATTGCCTAGGGCTGTTCATGTGTCCTCCACTTTCGAGTTTGGAGTTGTGTTTCATGATTGCCTAAGTGAGGACCCTCAAGGCAATCCTCCATTCTCACCCTTTTTCGGAGCCCCATGAATGTTATTGCCTAGGGCTGTTCATGTGTCCTCCACTTTCGAGTTTGGAGCTGTGTTTCATGATTGCCTAAGTGAGGACCCTCAAGGCAATCCTCCATTCTCACCCTTTTTCGGAGCCCCATGAACGTTATTGCCTAGGGCTGTTCATGTGTCCTCCACTTTCGAGTTTGGAGTTGTGTTTCATGATTGCCTAAGTGCGGACCCTCAAGGCAATCCTCCATTCTCACCCTTTTTGGAGCCCATGAACGTTATTGCCTAGGGCTGTTCATGTGTCCTCCACTTTCGAGTTTGGAGCTGTGTTTCATGATTCCTAAGTGCGGACCCTCAAGGCAATCCTCCATTCTCACCCTTTTTCGGAGCCCCATGAACGTCATTGCCTAGCGCTGTTCATGTGTCCTCCACTTTCGAGTTTGGAGCTGTGTTTCATGATTGCCTAAGTGAGGACCCTCAAGGCAATCCTCCATTCTCACCCTTTTTCAGAGCCCATGAACGTTATTGCTAGGGCTGTTCATGTGTCCTCCACTTTCGAGTTTGGATTGTGTTTCATGATTGCCTAAGTGTGGACCCTCATGGCAATCCTCATTCTCACCCTTTTTGGAGCCTCATGAACGTTATTGCCTAGGGCTGTTCATGTGTCCTCCACTTTCGAGTTTGGAGCTGTGTTTCATGATTGCCTTAGTGCGGACCCTCAAGGCAATCCTCCATTCTCACCCTTTTTCGGAGCCCCATGAACGTCATTGCCTAGCGCTGTTCATGTGTCCTCCACTTTCGAGTTTGGAGCTGTGTTTCATGATTGCCTAAGTTAGGACCCTCAAGGCAATCCTCCATTCTCACCCTTTTTCGGAGCCCCATGAACGTTATTGCCTAGCGTTGTTCATGTGTCCTCCACTTTCGAGTTTGGAGCTGTGTTTCATGATTGCCTAAGTGAGGACCCTCAAGGCAATCCTCCATTCTCACCCTTTTTCAGAGCCCCATGAACGTTATTACCTAGGGCTGTTCATGTGTCCTCCACTTTCGATCTTGGAGTTGTGTTTCATGATTGCCTAAGTGAGGACCCTCAAGGAAATCCTTCATTCTCACCCATTTTCGGAGCCCCATGAACGTTATTTCTTAGGGCTGTTCATGTGTCCTCCACTTTCGAGTTTGGAGCTGTGTTTCATGATTGCCTAAGTGAGGACCCTCAAGGCAATCCTCCATTCTCACCCTTTTTCAGAGCCCCATGAACGTTATTGCCTAGGGCTGTTCATGTGTCCTCCACTTTCGAGTTTGGAGTTGTGTTTCATGATTGCCTAAGTGCGGACCCTCAAGGCAATCCTCCATTCTCACCCTTTTTCGGAGCCCCATGAATGTTATTGCCTAGGGCTGTTCATGTGTCCTCCACTTTCGAGCTTGGAGCTGTGTTTCATGATTGCCTAAGTGAGGACCCTCAAGGCAACCCTCCATTCTTACCCTTTTTCGGAGCCCTATGAACATTATTGCCTAGGGCTGTTCATGTGTCCTGCACTTTCGAGTTTGGAGCTGTGTTTCATGATTGCCTAAGTGAGGACCCTCAAGGCAATCCTCCATTCTCACCCTTTTTCGGAGCCCCATGAACGTTATTGCCTAGCGCTGTTCATGTGTCCTCCACTTTCGAGTTTCGAGCTGTGTTTCATGATTGCCAAAGTGAGGACCCTTAAGGCAATCCTCCATTCTCACCCTTTTTCGGAACCCCATGAACGTTAATACCTAGGGCTGTTCATGTGTCCTCCACTTTCGATCTTGGAGTTGTCTTTCATGATTGCCTAAGTGAGGACCCTCAAGGAAATCCTTCATTCTCACCCATTTTCGGAGCCCCATGAACGTTATTTCTTAGGGCTGTTCATGTGTCCTCCACTTTCGAGTTTGGAGCTGTGTTTCATGATTGCCTAAGTGAGGACCCTCAAGGCAATCCTCCATTCTCACCCTTTTTCAGAGCCCCAAGAACGTTATTGCCTAGGGCTGTTCATGTGTCCTCCACTTTCGAGTTTGGAGTTGTGTTTCATGATTGCCTAAGTGCGGACCCTCAAGGCAATCCTCCATTCTCACCCTTTTTTGGAGCCTCATGAACGTTATTGCCTAGGGCTGTTCATGTGTCCTCCACTTTCGAGTTTGGAGCTGTGTTTCATGATTTCCTTAGTGCGGACCCTCAAGGCAATCCTCCATTCTCACCCTTTTTCGGAGCCCCATGAACGTCATTGCCTAGCGCTGTTCATGTGTCCTCCACTTTCGAGTTTGGAGCTGTGTTTCATGATTGCCTAAGTGAGGACCCTCAAGGTAATCCTCCATTCTCACCCTTTTTCAGAGCCCTATGAACGTTATTGTCTAGGGCTGTTCATGTGTCCTCCACTTTCGAGTTTGGATTTGTGTTTCATGATTGCCTAAGTGTGGACCCTCATGGCAATCCTCAATTCTCACCCTTTTTTGGAGCCTCATGAACGTTATTGCCTAGGGCTGTTCATGTGTCCTCCACTTTCGAGTTTGCAGCTATGTTTCATGATTGCCTTAGTGCGGACCCTCAAGGCAATCCTCCATTCTCACCCTTTTTCGGAGCCCCATGAACGTCATTGCCTAGCGCTGTTCATGTGTCCTCCACTTTCGAGTTTGGAGCTGTGTTTCATGATTGCCTAAGTTAGGACCCTCAAGGCAATCCTCCATTCTCACCCTTTTTCGGAGCCCCATGAACGTTATTGCCTAGCGCTGTTCATGTGTCCTCCACTTTCGAGTTTCGAGCTGTGTCTCATGATTGCCAAAGTGAGGACCGTTAAGGCAATCCCCCATTCTCACCCTTTTTCAGAGCCCTATGAACGTTATTGTCTAGGGCTGTTCATGTGTCCTCCACTTTCGAGTTTGGATTTGTGTTTCATGATTGCCTAAGTGTGGACCCTCATGGCAATCCTCAATTCTCACCCTTTTTTGGAGCCTCATGAACGTTATTGCCTAGGGCTGTTCATGTGTCCTCCACTTTCGAGTTTGGAGCTATGTTTCATGATTGCCTTAGTGCGGACCCTCAAGGCAATCCTCCATTCTCACCCTTTTTCGGAGCCCCATGAACGTCATTGCCTAGCGCTGTTCATGTGTCCTCCACTTTCGAGTTTGGAGCTGTGTTTCATGATTGCCTAAGTTAGGACCCTCAAGGCAATCCTCCATTCTCACCCTTTTTCGGAGCCCCATGAACGTTATTGCCTAGCGCTGTTCATGTGTCCTCCACTTTCGAGTTTCGAGCTGTGTCTCATGATTGCCAAAGTGAGGACCGTTAAGGCAATCCTCCATTCTCACCCTTTTTCGGAACCCCATGAACGTTAATACCTAGGGCTGTTCTTGTGTCCTCCACTTTCGATCTTGGAGTTGTGTTTCATGATTGCCTAAGTGAGGACCCTCAAGGAAATCCTTCATTCTCACCCATTTTCGGAGCCCCATGAACGTTATTTCTTAGGGCTGTTCATGTGTCCTCCACTTTCGAGTTTGGAGCTGTGTTTCATGATTGCCTAAGTGAGGACCCTCAAGGCAATCCTCCATTCTCACCCTTTTTCAGAGCCCCATGAACGTTATTGCCTAGGGCTGTTCATGTGTCCTCCACTTTCGAGTTTGGAGTTGTGTTTCATGATTGCCTAAGTGCGGACCCTCAAGGCAATCCTCCATTCTCACCCTTTTTTGGAGACTCATGAACGTTATTGCCTAGGGCTGTTCATGTGTCCTCCACTTTCGAGTTTGGAGCTGTGTTTCATTATTTCCTTAGTGCGGACCCTCAAGGCAATCCTCCATTCTCACCCTTTTTCGGAGCCCCATGAACGTCATTGCCTAGGGCTGTTCATGTGTCCTCCACTTTCGAGTTTGGAGTTGTGTTTCATGATTGCCTAAGTGCGGACCCTCAAGGCAATCCTCCATTCTCACCCTTTTTTGGAGCCTCATGAACGTTATTGCCTAGGGCTGTTCATGTGTCCTCCACTTTCGAGTTTGGAGCTGTGTTTCATGATTTCCTTAGTGCGGACCCTCAAGGCAATCCTCCATTCTCACCCTTTTTCGGAGCCCCATGAACGTCATTGCCTAGCGCTGTTCATGTGTCCTCCACTTTCGAGTTTGGAGCTGTGTTTCATGATTGCCTAAGTGAGGACCCTCAAGGTAATCCTCCATTCTCACCCTTTTTCAGAGCCCTATGAACGTTATTGTCTAGGGCTGTTCATGTGTCCTCCACTTTCGAGTTTGGATTTGTGTTTCATGATTGCCTAAGTGTGGACCCTCATGGCAATCCTCAATTCTCACCCTTTTTTGGAGCCTCATGAACGTTATTGCCTAGGGCTGTTCATGTGTCCTCCACTTTCGAGTTTGGAGCTATGTTTCATGATTGCCTTAGTGCGGACCCTCAAGGCAATCCTCCATTCTCACCCTTTTTCGGAGCCCCATGAACGTCATTGCCTAGCGCTGTTCATGTGTCCTCCACTTTCGAGTTTGGAGCTGTGTTTCATGATTGCCTAAGTTAGGACCCTCAAGGCAATCCTCCATTCTCACCCTTTTTCGGAGCCCCATGAACGTTATTGCCTACCGCTGTTCATGTGTCCTCCACTTTCGAGTTTCGAGCTGTGTCTCATGATTGCCAAAGTGAGGACCGTTAAGGCAATCCTCCATTCTCACCCTTTTTCGGAACCCCATGAACGTTAATACCTAGGGCTGTTCTTGTGTCCTCCACTTTCGATCTTGGAGTTGTGTTTCATGATTGCCTAAGTGAGGACCCTCAAGGAAATCCTTCATTCTCACCCATTTTCGGAGCCCCATGAACGTTATTTCTTAGGGCTGTTCATGTGTCCTCCACTTTCGAGTTTGGAGCTGTGTTTCATGATTGCCTAAGTGAGGACCCTCAAGGCAATCCTCCATTCTCACCCTTTTTCAGAGCCCCATGAACGTTATTGCCTAGGGCTGTTCATGTGTCCTCCACTTTCGAGTTTGGAGTTGTGTTTCATGATTGCCTAAGTGCAGACCCTCAAGGCAATCCTCCATTCTCACCCTTTTTTGGAGACTCATGAACGTTATTGCCTAGGGCTGTTCATGTGTCCTCCACTTTCGAGTTTGGAGCTGTGTTTCATGATTTCCTTAGTGCGGACCCTCAAGGCAATCCTCCATTCTCACCCTTTTTCGGAGCCCCATGAACGTCATTGCCTAGCGCTGTTCATGTGTCCTCCACTTTCGAGTTTGGAGCTGTGTTTCATGATTGCCTAAGTGAGGACCCTCAAGGTAATCCTCCATTCTCACACTTTTTCAGAGCCCTATGAACGTTATTGTCTAGGGCTGTTCATGTGTCCTCCACTTTCGAGTTTGGATTTGTGTTTCATGATTGCCTAAGTGTGGACCCTCATGGCAATCCTCAATTCTCACCCTTTTTTGGAGCCTCATGAACGTTATTGCCTAGGGCTGTTCATGTGTCCTCCACTTTCGAGTTTGGAGCTATGTTTCATGATTGCCTTAGTGCGGACCCTCAAGGCAATCCTCCATTCTCACCCTTTTTCGGAGCCCCATGAACGTCATTGCCTAGCGCTGTTCATGTGTCCTCCACTTTCGAGTTTGGAGCTGTGTTTCATGATTGCCTAAGTTAGGACCCTCAAGGCAATCCTCCATTCTCACCCTTTTTTGGAGCCCCATGAACGTTATTGCCTAGCGCTGTTCATGTGTCCTCCACTTTCGAGTTTCGAGCTGTGTCTCATGATTGCCAAAGTGAGGACCGTTAAGGCAATCCTCCATTCTCACCCTTTTTCGGAACCCCATGAACGTTATTACCTAGGGCTGTTCATGTGTCCTCCACTTTCGATCTTGGAGTTGTGTTTCATGATTCCCTAAGTGAGGACCCTCAAGGAAATCCTTCATTCTCACCCATTTTCAGAGCCCCATGAACGTTATTTCTTAGGGCTGTTCATGTGTCCTCCACTTTCGAGTTTGGAGCTGTGTTTCATGATTGCCTAAGTGAGGACCCTCAAGGCAATCCTCCATTCTCACCCTTTTTCAGAGCCCCATGAACGTTATTACCTAGGGCTGTTCATGTGTCCTCCACTTTCGATCTTGGAGTTGTGTTTCATGATTGCCTAAGTGAGGACCCTCAAGGAAATCCTTCATTCTCACCCATTTTCGGAGCCCCATGAACGTTATTTCTTAGGGCTGTTCATGTGTCCTCCACTTTCGAGTTTGGAGCTGTGTTTCATGATTGCCTAAGTGAGGACCCTCAAGGCAATCCTCCATTCTCACCCTTTTTCAGAGCCCCATGAACGTTATTGCCTAGGGCTGTTCATGTGTCCTCCACTTTCGAGTTTGGAGTTGTGTTTCATGATTGCCTAAGTGCGGACCCTCATGGCAATCCTCCATTCTCACCCTTTTTTGGAGCCTCATGAACGTTATTGCCTAGGGCTGTTCATGTGTCCTCCACTTTCGAGTTTGGAGCTGTGTTTCATGATTGCCTAAGTGAGGACCCTCAAGGCAATCCTCCTTTCTCACCCTTTTTCGGAGCCCCATGAACGTTATTACCTAGGGCTGTTCATGTGTCCTCCACTTTCGAGTTTGGAGTTGTGTTTCATGATTGCCTAAGTGAGGACCCTCAAGGCAATCCTCCATTCTCACCCTTTTTCAGAGCCCCATGAACGTTATTGCCTAGGGCTGTTCATGTGTCCTCCACTTTCGAGTTTGGAGTTGTGTTTCATGATTGCCTAAGTGCGGACCCTCATGGCAATCCTCCATTCTAATCCTGTTTCAGAGCCCCATGAACGTTATTGCCTAGGGAGACACCTTACAGTTATTCGAACCTTCATCATTCGGAGACCCAGAGTCCGATGACACGCAGAGACCAATGTGGTCATCTGCACGCTTTCTGGAGATGTCGATAGCTTCCGGTCGAGAATATTTTCGTCTCACCTTTTGCTATCCAACGACCCAAGAGTCCAGTGGCATGCTGAGATGCCTTTCGGTTATCCGTACCTCGTCATTCGGAGACCCCAAGTCTGATGACACAGAGAGGCCAATGTGGTCATCCGCAGCCTTCTTGAAGATGTCAGCGTCTTTCGGCCGAGACTATTTAGTCTCACCTTTTGCTATCCAGCGACTCGAGAGTCCAGTGGCATGCAGGGACACCCTACAATTATCCGCACCTTCGTCATTCGAAGACCCCTAGTCCGATGACACGTAGAGACCAATGTGGTAATCTGCACCCTTTCTCGAGATGTCAGCGTCTTCCGGTCGAGACTATTTTAGTCTCACCTTTTTGCTATCTAGCGACCCAAGAGTCCGGTGGAATGCGGAGACACCTTACGGTTATTAACACCTCGTCATTCGGACAGCCCAAGTCCAATGACACGTAGAGACCAATGTGGTCATCTGCACCCTTTCCGAAGATGTCAGCGTCTTCCGGTTGAGACTATTTTAGTCTCACCTTTTTGCTATCCAGCGACCCAAGAGTCTGGTGTCATGCGGAGACACCTTACGGTTATCCGCCCCACGTCATTTGGAGACCCCAAGTCCGATGACACGTAGAGACCAATATGGTTATCTGCACCTTTCCAAGAGATGTCAGCGTTTTCCGGTCGAGACTATTTAGTCTTAGCTTTTTCTATCTAACGACTCGAGAGTCTAGTGGCATACGGAGACACCTTACTGTTATACGTAGCTTTGTCATTCCGAGACCCCAAGTCCGACGACGTGCAGAGACCAATGTGGTCATCTGCACCCTTCTCGAAGACGTCAGCGTCTTTTGCCCGAAACCATTTAGTCTCACCATTTGCTATCCAGCGGCCCAAGAGTCTGGTGGCATACAGAGACACCTTACAACTATCTGCATCTCGTCCTTCGGAGACCCCAAGTCCGATGAAACGAAGAGACTAATGTGGTCTTCTGCACCCTTTCTTGAGCTGGCAGCATCTTCCGATCGAGACTATTTTAGTCTCACCTTTTGCTATCCGGTAACCCAAGAGTTCGGATGCATGCATAGACACCTTACGGTTATCCGCACCACAAAATTCGGAGATCCCAAGTCTGATGAAACATGGAGACCAATGTGGTCATCTGCACCCTTTACAGAGATGTCAGCATCTTCCGGTCGAGACAATTTTTGTCTCACAATTTTGCTATCCAGCGGCCCAAGAGTCCGGTGGAATGCGGAGACACCTTACGGTTATTAGCACCTCATCATTCGGACACCCCAAGTCCAATGACACGTAGAGACCAATGTGGTAATCTGCACTCTTCCTGGAGCTGTGAGCGTCTTCCGACTGAGACTATTTAGTGTCACCTTCTTGCTATCCAGCGACCCAAGAGTTCGATGGCATGCAGAGCACTTTACGGTTATCCGCACCTCGTTATTCGGAGACCCCAAGTCCGATGACACGCAGAGACCAATGTGGTCATCTGCACCTTTCCGGGAGATGTCAGCGTCTTTCGGCCGAGACTATTTTGTGGAAGCAAAGCTTCATGATGAATCAACAATGATTCAAAGGTGTTTTGATGATAACAATGATGACAACAAAAGATGATGAACAAAAAGCTCAAGTGAATCAAAGAACATCTCAAGAGAATCAAGATCAAGATCAAGATTCAAGAATCAAGAATTCAAGACTCAAGAAGAAAGCCTTCAAAAAAGTATCAAGATTCAAGATTCAAGATCTCAAGAATCAAAGATCAAGATTAAGAATCAAGAATCAAGACTCAAGATCTCAAGAATCAAGATCAAGATTCAAGAATCAAGATTCGAGAATGAAGAAAAGACTCAATCAATATAAGTATTAAAAAGGTTTTTTCAAACGTTGAATAGCACACGAGTTTTTGACAAAATCTTTACCAAAGAGCTTTTACTCTCTGGTAATCGATTACCATATTGTTGTAATCGATTACCAGTAGCTAAAAGAGTTTGAAAAAGTTTTCAAACTGAATTTACAACGTTCCAAATATTTTCAAAAGGCTATAATCGATTACAATGTTTTGGTAATCGATTACCAGTGTCCTTGAACGTTGAAATTCAAATTTAAATGTGAAGAGTCACATTGTTTCACTCAAAAGCTTTGTGTAATCGATTACACATATTTGGTAATCGATTACCAGTGTTTGTTTCTGAAAAATCTAAAGATGTAACTCTTCAAAAAGGTGTTGACTTTTTCAAATGGGTTTTAAGTTTTTCTAAAAGTTATAACTCTTCTAAATGGTCTTCTTGACCAGACATGAAGAGTGTATAAAAGCAAGGCTTTGTTTTGCATTTTGAATCATTCATTTTCCAATCTTGAACACTTTTCCAATTCATTCAAACAATCCTTTACAAGCCTTGAATCTCTTTGAACTTCTTCTTCTTCTTTGTACCAAAAGCTTTCTGAAGTTTTCTGGTTTTCCAAACCTTGAAAACTTGTGCTATTCATCCTTTTCATTCTCTTCTCCCTTTGCCAAAAAGAATTCGCCAAGGACTAACCACCTGAATTCTTTTTGTGTCTCTCTTCTCTCTTTTCCAAAAGAAGGAAGGACTAACTGCCTGAATTCTTTTGTGTCTCCCTTCTCCCTTGTCAAAGAATTCAACACGACACAGTCTGAGAATTCTTTTGATTCTTCCCATTCCCTAATACAAAAGCGTTCAAAGGTTTAACCGCCTGAGAATTCTTTTGTATCCCCATTCACAAAGTATCAAAGGTGTAACAGCCTGAGATCTTTGTCTTAACACATTGGAGGGTACATCCTTTGTGGTACAAGTAGAGGGTACATCTACTTGGGTTTGACTGAGAACAAGAGAGGGTACATCTCTTGTGGATCAGTTCTAGTGGAGGGTACATCCACTAGGTTCAAAGAGAACAAGGGAGGGTACATCCCTTGTGGATCTTTGCTTGTAAAAGGATTTTTACAAGGTTGAAAGAAATCTCAAGGACCGCAGGTCGCTTGGGGACTGGAGGTAGGCACGGATTTGTGCTGAACCAGTATAAAAATCCTTGTGAGTTTGTTTCCTTCTTCCATACTCTTTTACTTTCTGCTGTGCATTTAATTTCCGCTTTTACTTTCTGTTAAGTTTCTCTTCTACTCCATATTCTCTTAACAACATAAGTAAAAGCCTTAAAAGAGTAATTTTTAATTGGTAAGGTTTTAGGAATAATTAATTCAACCCCCCCTCTTAATTATTCTGAGGCCACTCGATCCAACATATTTAGTCTCACCTTTTGCTATCCAACGACCCGAGAGTCCGGTGGAATGATGAGACACCTTAAGGTTATCCGCACATTGTAGAAGATGTCAGCGTCTTTCGGCCGACACTATGTAGTGTCACCTTCTTGCTATCCAGCGACCCAAGAGTCCAGTGGCATGCGGAGAAACCTTACGGTTATAAGCACCTTCTCATTCGGAGGCCCCGAGTCCAATGACGCGTAGAGACCAATGTGGTCATCTGCACTCTTCCTGGAGCTGTCAGCGTCTTCCGGCCGAGACTATTTAGTGTCACCTTCTTGCTATCCCGCGACCCAAGAGTCTGGTGGCATGCGGAGAACCATACAATTATCTGTACATCATCATTCAGAGACCCCAAGTTTGATGATACGCAGAGACCAATGTGGTCATCTGCACCGTTCCCGGAGATGTCAGCATCTTTCGGCCGAGACTATTGAGTCTCACCTTTTTGCTATCCAGTGACCCAAGAGTCTGGTGGAATACAGAGACACCTTATGGTTATCCGCAACTCGTCATTCGGAGACCCCAAGTCCGATGACACGTAGAGACCAATATGGTTATCTGCACCTTTCCTAGAGATGTCAGCATTTTCCAATCGAGACTATTTAGTCTTCCTTTTGCTATCTAGCGACTCGAGAGACTAGTGCCATACGGAGACACCTTACGGTTATCCGTAGCTTTGTCATTCCGAGACTCCAAGTCCGATGACACACAGAGACCAATGTGGTCATCTGCACCCTTCTCGAAGATGTCAGCGTCTTTCGCCCGAGACCATTTAGTCTCCCCTTTTTCTATACACTGACCCAAGAGTCCGGTGGCATACGGAGACACCTTACAGTTATCCGCACCTCATCATTCCAAGACCTCAAATCTGATGACACGAAGAGACCAATATGGTCATTTGCACCCTTTCTGGAGATGGCAGCATCTTCCGATCGAGACTATTTTAGTCTCACCTTTTGCTATCCAGCGACCCAAGAGTTCGGGGGCATGCATTGACACCTTATAGTTATCCGCACCATATAATTCGGAGATCCCAAGTCCGATGAAATGTGGTCATTTTCACCCTCTCTAGAGATGCCATCGTCTTCTGGTCGAGACAAATTTAGTCCACCTTTTTGCTATCCAGCGACCCAAGAGTCCGGTGGTATGCGGAGACACATTACGGTTATTAGCACCTCGTCATTCGGACACCCCAAGTCCAATGACACGTAGAGACCAATGTAATCATTTGCACCGTTTCCGAAGATGTCAGCATCTTCCAGTCGAGACAATTTAGTCTCACTTTTTGCTATCCAACGACCCGAGAATCCAGTGGTATGCAGAGACACCATAAAGTTATCCGCACCTTCGTCATTCGAAGACCCCTTGTCCGATGACACGTAGAGACCAATGTAATCATCTGCACCATTTCCGAAGATGTCGGCGTCTTTCGGTCGAGACTATTTTAGTCTCACCTTTTTGCTATCCAGCGACCCAAGAGTCCGGTGGAATACAGAGACACCTTACGGTGTCAGCCTTTTTCGGTCGAGACAATTTAGTCTCACCTTTTGCTATCCAACGACCCGAGAATCCGGTGGCATGCAGAGACACCATACAGTTATTCGCATTTTCCGCTCAAGACTATCTAGTCTCACCTTTTGCTATCTAGTGACCCGAGTGTCCAGTGGAATACGGAGACATCTTACGGTTATCCGTAGCTTCTTCATTCCGAGACCCCAACTCCAACGACACGCAGAGACCATTGTGGTCATCTGCACCCTTTCCGAAGATGTCAACGTCTTTCGGTCGAGACTATTTAGTCTCACCTTTTACTATCTAGTGACCCGAGTGTCCAGTGGCATACGGAGACACCTTACGGTTATCCGTAGCTTCGTTATTCCGAGACCCCAAGTCCAACGACACGCAGAGACCAATGTGGTCATATGCACCCTTTTCGGAGATGTTAGCTTTTTTTGGTCGAGACTATTTAGTCTCACCTTTTGCTATCTGTCATACCCTAATTTCATCCGGGGACCATCCGTTGTTGGGATGCGACCCTCGTTTGACCACTTCGAGGTACTTGGCACCCATCTTTAGGCAATTCATGAAGTTTCGAGACATGCCAGAAGTCAAAAGAAAGCATTGTAGCACAATCTGTGAAATTCCGTGACATGCCGGAAGTTAAAAGGAAGTGTTAGTGCGCAATCTGTAAAGTTCTGTAACATCCTGGAAGCCAAAAAAAAGGGATAATTACGTGATCGGTAAGGTTTCATAACATTACGGAAAGAAAACAAGTATCGTTACGTAATTCGTAAGTTTCTGTAACGTTCCGGAAAAAGAATCATAAAAAAAGGCAAAGGGTGTATTTAGTAAATAGGGGGGTGCAAATAGCAACAAGGCCCATTTGGGCCTTCTAGGAAGTTCTCCAGGAAGCAACCGAGCTCGCCTGGGCGAGTTGGGTGGCAAGCTTCTCCTTCCTTTTCCTATAAATAGGGGAAGGAGGGAAGAACAAAAATGTTCAACCCTCCTGGTATCTAAGAATCACTTAAAATTAGTGAGAAAAATTGTTTGCGTGAAGAAAATCCAAGCCGAGACACTTCCGTAATGCTTCCGAGACGTTTCCGTGGGTGATTTCGCAAAGATATTCAATCGTTCTTCGTCATTCTTCGGTCTTCAACCGGTAAGTTCCCGAAATCGAACTTTTCAATTCATTCTATGTACCCTTAGTGGTCCTCATTTGTTTCGCGTGCTTCTATTTTCATTTCATTTACTTTCCGTACCCCCTTTTGACATACTTTAGTCATTTATTTAAGTTATTTTCTCACCTAATCAAAAATAAAATAAATTTCCACTGATCATTCGTATTGTAACATCCTTTAATTTCTGTTAAAATGAATTCCGACCGTTCAGCCATGCCGTAACCACTTTTAAAACCAAAAGGAGGCAAAATAATAATATAATAATGAAAATATCTTTTAGTAAAATAAATAAAAAAAATCGGACGTTTTCTTTGGGATTTCCCTTTCTTAATCGAATCGACTAATAACCAAAGTGAAACTAAGGCTAAAATCAATAGTAACTTTATCACCTCTTTCAAAAATAAAGAGATCATTAATGGTCCAATGCCTTAATGTTTTCTCTCTTGTGACAGACAAAAACATAAAAATATAAAAATATAAAAAGGCATAAAAAGACATAAGAACATAAAAAAGGGAAAATAATATAAATTGAAGTCACATTTGCACATTGGATTAAAGGCTGCCGTCTCTTGTGACAGACGTGTGGGGTGCTAATACCTTCTCCGTGCGTAAATACAACTCCCAAACCTTTCACTTAAAGATCGTAGACTACGTCTTTTCCGGTTTTTCCGACGTTTTCCTCAAATAAACGTTGGTGGCAACTCCGTGCGTATTCCTTTCTTGGAAGACGCACCCGCGAGTCACGCGTCGCCCTCCCGCCGAAGGGTAGGTTGCGACAGTTGGCGACTCCACTAGGGACTGTTTTTAGAGAGTTAGGCCATTTAATCTTGTGCAATGTTTTATCAGGACTTTCTCCTTTGTCGGTTTCCCTTTATTTTTCTTATGTTCTTGTGTATATAATTCTTTGATGCTTTTAGTGCATTTTAAATGTATGCATGAGATAAATATTTATTCATTTGATGCACACAAACACCAACACTATTTGCACACACGATGAGTTTGAAAAAGGGCCCTATACCCGGGCTCGTGGGAACATAAGGAGTGGAGGTGAATCTGTGATCATGCTAAGTCTCCGACTTGCTTGATTACAGTGAACCCTAGTCTAGAGTTTTTCTCTTTGATAACATATTGTTGCTAGTAGTCTCTATTGCTGCAACATGTTCTTCGAAGGGGATGATACCTCTAGAGACCATCAAGAGAGATATGACCACCTTGGGAAATATCACTAAAAGCCCTTTTAGCTCCCTCCCTTCTAGGTCCCTAAAATAGGGGCACGGAGCAAACACGCTGCGTGCCATTTTTCACACTGCCATGCATAAGTGTCATGTACCCTTTTGCTTATATTTGTTTGTGAATATTATGTACATCCCCGTGTTATGCCTTTCGCATATACATCATGCATGGATTCTGTCTTGATCCCTTCTCTTTAGCAAACCAACGGAGGGTCCGTGTCACTTTCTTAAATACATACGTCGGGCACTGTGCTACCCCAAGACGTTGTATCTAAGAAAGAGACAATTTTCCGGGCTCTCATATTCATAAATTGCATCTATGTCATATGCATTTCTTCATGCATTTATCCATTCCACCCATGATAGATGTCGGAGTTTTGATTCGCACCGATTTTGTTTCACTTTAGTAAAACATGGGATCAAGTTAAATGCCTTCGCTTAAAAAGAGGTTCTATCAAGTCAAGGTCAAGAGCCTAGGGATCACCAGTCTAAAATAGCTAGGGCAGTTAATGGGGCAGCTCCAGCGGCAAGCTTTTCGCAAAGCTTACGGTAAAATCTGGGACCTAGCCATGGTAGAAGTCTCCACAGAGGCCATTGCCTCCCTCGCCTAGTATTATGATCAGCCATTGAGGTGCTTCACCTTTGGGGACTTCTAGCTATCACCCATGGTAGAAGAATTTGAAGAGATCCTAGGATGTCCTCTAGGGGGAAGGAGACCATACCTCTTCTCAGGGTTCTATCCCTCATTAGCTAGAATTTCTAAGATAGTCCAAATCTCGGCGCAGGAATTAGACCATAGAAAGTAAGTCGAAAATGGGGTGGTTGGAATACCGAGAAAATGTTTGGAGGTAAAAGCAAGAATCTTGGCAGGTAGAGGCGAATGGGCCCCGTTCATAGACATTCTCGCGTTGTTGATCTTCGGAGGAATCCTCTTTCCAAATGTGAATGGGTTGGTGGACCTAGCAGCAATCGACGCTTTTCTCGCCTATCATGACCACAAGGAAAGCCCGGTTGTCGCTATGTTAGCCGACCTATATGACACCTTCGATCGAAGATGTGAGAATAGCAGTACGAGGATTGTTTGCTATACTCCGGCTCTTTATGTATGGTTGGTTTCACACCTTTTTCGCCAAGAGGTAAGGCATGCTTGCCCGCTAGAAAGCCACCGTTCATGAACAGAGAAAGGAGGCGTAAATTGGGACCAACTCTTAGCAAACAAAGAAGGAGCGTCTATCAACTGTTTTCCTCGATGGAAAGAAGGAAGAGCCGGAGTTCTTATTTCGTGCAGAGGATTTTCGAATGTTCCTTTGATGGAGACGAGGGGTTGCATCAATTACAATCCCGTTCTTGCTATAAGACAACTTGGCTACCCTATGAGAGGGGCACCACTAGAGGAAGAGATCGCGCCTGTCATTTCACGAGGTTTCAATAAGACCAACATGGAGACACTTCAGAAGGTCCACAAGATATGGGAGGTGGTGCGAAAGAAGGACAAAGAACTCAGGGGCAGAAACAATGGGCCCATCGGTGGCTACCGTAAGTGGTTGAAAGCCCACATGCAAAGTTTGGATTGGCTCCCGAGTTTGAGAACCACTAAAAGGGAGGAAGTTGAGGCACCGGAGGAAGACGAAGAGGTGCAGGCCCTTAGGACAGAACTTGAGCAAGCCCAAATAGTCAAAGAAAGGTTCAAATCAACAGCCCTTAAAATCCGAAAGGAGAATGCCGAACTGAGAGATATAAATATAGCTACCACCAAGGCCTTGGAACAAGAGACCAAGAGGGCTCGTAGGGAAGAGCATCGCCGGAACAAGTTCCGAGGGGCTCTATGGGGCAACAACAGCGAGCTTAAGCTCCGGAGAGAGGAAAGGGATCAATCACGAGTAGACAGTTTGATCTTGAAAGATGAGTTGAAGGTTTGCTCAAGGTCCAAAAGAAACCTGTCTCAGTGGTTATGCGAGACAGAGACCAACATGTTAGCCATCATCAGCAGGTACCAAGAAGAACTAAATCTAGCCATGGCCCACGAGCATAGAGTGGCAGACGAGTATGCCCAAGTGTACGCGGAAAAGGAGGCTAGAGGAAGGGTGATCGACTCGTTACATCAAGAAGCAACAATGTGGATGGACCGATTTGCTCTTACCTTGAACGAGAGTCAAGAACTTCCTCGATTGCTAGCCAAGGCCAAGGCGATGGCGGACACCTACTCTGCCCCTGAGGAGATCCATAGACTTCTCGGCTATTGTTAGCATATGATGATCCACAAACTTCTCGGCTATTGTTAGCATATGATAGATCTAATGGCCCATATAATTAGAAACCGCTAGGAAGCTTGTATTGTCGCTCAGATCTTGACTAGTTATAACTTTCTGAATAAAATGAGTTTGTCCCATGTTTTTATTCCAAAAGTCAGTGCGAATCAAATCACTCCCGCATTTTATCTCTAGCATGCATTCATCATTCTTTACCTACTCCTCACATTTGGTTTTTTAGGAAAAACACCATAACTAAACGCGCCCCAAGGCATCCCTATCGCACCAGATCCAAATCTAGAACGATGGGTGATCAAGAGGAGACACAGGAACAGATGAAAGCTGACATGTCGGCTTTGAAAGAGCAAATGGCTTCCATGATGAAGGCCATGTTAGGAATGAGGCAACTCATGGAGAAAAACGTGGCCACCGCTGCCGCTGTTAGTTCGGCTGCCGAAGTAGACCCAACTCTCCTAGCTACCGCGCACCATTCTCCCCCAAATGCGATAGGACGAGAAAGGAGCACACTGGGGCACAATAGCAACCCCCATTTGGGATACAATCGGGTGGCTTACCTTTATGGATTACCGCCTAATTACACGCTGCTAGTCATGCATGATGATGCGGGTCATGCCTCTTCCCCCATCCTTGAAGGGGAGCCTCCTCGACAGCTCGGCAAGGTCCATGAAGATCATCGAGAGTATTCCCAAGGGGATGTCGATTTCTACCCCCCGATTCTTGTCGAGGGGCCGGCGCCCAACCTCACAGCACAACCAATATTTTTGTCCACAGAAAGACCACCCCCGGCGACCGAAGAAAGAAGGAAACTCGATCTCTTCGAGGAGAGATTGAGAGTTATTGAAGGCTTCGATGACTATCCGTTCATGGACATGACGAATCTTTGCTTGGTACCGGATGTCGTCATCCCCCCAAATTCAAAGTGCCCAATTTCGACAAGTATAAAGGGACGACTTGTCTTAAAAACCATCTCAAGATGTATTGTCGCAAGATGGGGGCGCACTCTAGGGATGAAAAGTTGTTGATACACTTTTTCCAAGATAGCTTGGCTGGAGCCGCAGTTGTTTGGTACACTAATCTGGAAGCTTCTCGCATCAGTACTTGGAAGGATCTGATTACTGCTTTCCTAAGGCAATATCAGTATAATTCCGATATGGCTCCCGATCACACTCAGCTACAGAATATGTTTAAGAAGGAAGGTGAGACCTTTAAAGAATACGCACAGCGGTGGAGAGACCTGGCAGCACAAGTGGCCCCTCCTATGGTCGAAAGGGAGATGATTACCATGATGGTAGACACCTTGCCAGTGTTTTACTATGAGAAGTTGGTAGGCTACATGCCTTCCAGCTTCGTGGACTTGGTATTCGCCGGGGAAAGAATCGAAGTAGGGTTGAAAAGAGGGAAGTTCGATTATGTTTCCTCCACAAGTGCCAATGCTAAGAGAATCAGAGCAACTCGGGCAAAAAGGAAGGAAGGAGATACCCATGTCATCACTTCAGCGCCCACATGGGACAAACCCCCGCAGACCTCTGATGGTACACATCAGTTCGCGCAACATCATCCGAGCTTTTTAGCTCACGCCGGGAACTCCTCCAATTCAGCGCCCGTACAGCCTAGAGCGCCCGCCCCCATCCAGAGGGTGGCCCCCAAGCTCCGGCTCCAACCACGGCTCGCCCGACCGGAAATTCCAACGCAATGAGGAACTTTCCCCCGAGGCCAATTCCAGAATTCACCCCACTCTGAATGGCGTACGAGGACCTCTTGCCATCCCTCATCGCCAACCAAATGGCCGTAATAACTCCCAAGAAGATCTACCAACCCCCTTTCCCAAAGTATGATCCTAACGCAACTTGCACGTACCATGGTAATACCCCGGGCCATTCCATCGAAAAATGACTGGCCCTTAAATACAAGGTCCAACATTTGATAGACGCCGGATGGCTGACATTTCAAGAGGATCAGCCCAACGTAAAAACCAACCAGCTCGCCAATCATGGAGGGGGAGCGGTTAATGCCATTGAGTCAGATAGGCCGCGTAGGTCTAAGCCTTTAAAGGACGTGGCGACCCCTAGGAGGTTTATCTATGAGGCCCTACAAAAGGGAGGTGTAATTCCCCATGGTGGGCATGAAGAGGATTCTTGTTTGTTGCATCCTGGCGAGCTACATAACACGGAAACATGTTTAGCAGTGGAGGAATTGTTGCAACGAATGATAGATCAAGGCCGACTGGAAGTCGGTGATGAGGGGAGGGACGAGCAGCATATATGTATGCAGTTCGTGGATGAGAGAAGTTTTGGAAGGCCTAAACCTTTGGTGATATATTTCACCAAGGACGCAGCTTCACAAAAGCCCCGATACCCCTCGGCAGCTAAACCTGTTCCTTTCCCATACCAAAACAGCCACGCAGTCCCGTAGAGGTATACACCTCCGAGTGAAAAGGGAGAAGAAGCCACCGATATCAGCTCGTTGTCGGCGAAGGTAACCAACATCACGGGGCTGAGCAGTGTGACCCACAGCGGTTGCGTGTTTGCACCCCTCGACCTGCCAACACAACCCACAAACATTAAGGGAAAAGCAAAGATGGTGGAAGAACAAAATGACAAGACGACCCTCACTCCGAACGAGGATATTCCAGTGAAAGGTCTTCTAGAGAAAAGGGATGGTCGTGGCAAGAAAGAAGTGTCACTAGAGGAAGCAAGCGAGTTTCTCCGCATTATTCAGCAGAGCGAGTTCAAGGTCATTGAGCAGCTCAACAAAACCCCGGCCAGGGTCTCTCTTTTGGAGTTACTCATAAGCTCTGAGCCTCATCAGGCTTTGCTAGTAAAGGTCTTGAACAAAGCTCATATGGCCCAAGATATCTTTGTAGAGGGCTTTGGGGGACTTGTCAATAATATCACCGCCAACAATTATCTCGCCTTCGCCGAAGAAGAAATCCCTGCCAAAGGGAGAGGGCATAACAGGGCTTTGCATGTATCAGTCAAGTGCATGGACCACGTTGTAGCCAAGGTGCTCATTGATAATGGTTCCAGTTTAAACGTAATGCCCAAAAGCACTTTGGAGAAATTACCGTTTAATGCTTCCCATACAAAGCCAAGTTCCATGGTAGTTTCTGCCTTCGACGGCATCCGCCGAGAGTTTAGGGGAGAGATCGACCTCCCTGTACAGTAGGCCCCCATACCTGTCAGGTTACCTTTCAAATAATGGACATTAACCCCGCTTACAGCTGCCTTTTGGGGCACCCGTGGATCCACTCGGTGGGAGTCGTTCCCTCTACACTCCACCAAAAATTGAAATTCGTAGTAGAGGGGCATTTGGTTATCGTATCGGGTGAGGAAGACATCTTGGTGAGTTGCCCGTCCTCTATGCCATATGTGGAAGCCGCAAAAGAGTCATTAGAAACAGCCTTCCAGTCTTTTGAGGTGGGGAGCATTGCCTCTGTAGATTCCTTCTCTGGGCAACCTCGCCTATCCGATAGGGCAGTAATTGTGGCCCGAGTGATGTTGGCGAATGGTTACGAGCCCAGAATGGGTTTAGGCAAAGACAACGGTGGCAGAACCAGCCCGATAAATGCCAGAGGAAACCGTGGGAAGTTTGGGTTAGGCTATAAACCCACACAAGCGAACATAAGGAAAAGCGTTGCAGGAAAGAAGAGCGGGGGTCAAGGCTCGTGATTGGGACAAGAAGTCGAAGGAGGCCCGCCCTGCCACATCAGGAGGAGCTTTATAAGCACGGGTCTAGGACACGAAGGCCAAGTCGTTGCGATATGCGAAGATGATTTGCCGAGTGGGTCGGATTTGGTATGACCATGCCCTTCTGGTTTCCGACTAGGAAATTGGCGAGTGGAGGAGCGCCCGGACATTTATGCAACAAGCATATTGTAATCCTTTATGGCTTTTAAACTCTATAGTTGGGCCTAGTCTTTAGAGTTTCCTTTTGTTAAGGCTTTATGTTTTTTGTTCCTGAATTTATAATACAAAGATCTTTCTTCATCTGTTCCTATGTCTCTACCCATTCTCATCCATTTGCATGTTTATTTCTTTATGTTTGAAATGCTAGATCTGACGACGAGTCCCTCAAAGGTACTAATACTTGGGACCTGACCATCAATTTCGAGCAAGAAACGAATCAAACAGAGGATGAAGAGGATGAGGATATGGGACTTCCCCCGGAGTTGGAAAAGATAGTCGCCCATGAGGACCAAGAGATGGGGCCTCATCAAGAAGAGACGGAACTAGTGGGCTTAGGAACCGGCAGTGGAAAAAAAGAAGTAAAGATAGGCACGGGTATGACCACACCCATCCGTGAAGAATTGACAGCCCTGCTAAAAGACTACTAAGACATCTTTGCTTGGTCATACCAAGATATGCCCGGTTTGAGTTCTGACATTGTACAGCACCGATTACCTCTAAATCCCGAGTGTTCCCCGGTAAAACAAAAGCTGAGGAGGATGAAGCCCGAGACATCCTTGAAAATAAAAGAAGAGGTCAAGAAACAATTTGACGCTGGTTTTTTGGCTATCGCTCGGTACCCAGAATGGGTTGCCAACATTGTACCAGTCCCTAAGAAAGATGGGAAGGTGCGAATGTGTGTGGATTTTCGGGACTTGAATCGTGCCAGTCCCAAAGACAATTTTCCTTTGTCGCATATCGATATCCTCGTGGATAATACGACCAATTTCGCTTTGTTTTCCTTCATGGATGGGTTCTCCGGTTACAATCAGATAAAAATGGCGCTGGAGGATATGGAAAAGACTACCTTCGTCACCCTGTGGGGAACGTTCTGTTACAAGGTAATGTCCTTTGGACTCAAGAATGTCGGGGCAACTTATCAACGGGCTATGGTAGCTTTGTTCCACGATCTGATGCACCAAGAGATCGAGGTCTATGTGGACAACATAATTTCCAAATCTATGACCGAGGAGGAACACCTTGTCAACCTGCGGAAGTTGTTCGAAAGGCTTAGGAAGTATGAATTGAGGTTAAACCCCGCTAAGTGCATTTTCGGGGTCAAATCAGGGAAATTGCTAGGTTTTATCGTAAGCCAGAAAGGGATAGAGGTGGACTCCGAAAAGGTAAAGGCCATCCTTGAGATGCCGGAACCCCGTACCGAGAGGCAAGCCCGAGGTTTCCTGGGACGTTTGAATTATATTGCCAGATTCATATCAGAGCTCACTGCTATTTGTGAGTCGTTGTTCAAACTCTTATGCAAAAACCAAACCGTCCGCTGGAACGAGGATTGTCAAGAAGCATCTGGAAGGATCAAACAGTGTCTCATGAACCCTCTTGTGCTCATGCCGCCAGTGCCCGGAAGGCGTCTCATCTTGTATATGACGATTTTGGACGAGTCAATGGGGTGTATGCTAGGGCAACATGATGAGTCCGGGAAGAGAGAGCGCGTTGTCTACTACTTGAGTAAGAAGTTCATGGCTTGTGAAATGAATTACTCCCTGCTCGAAAGATCGTGTTGTGCTTTAGTCTGGGCATCCCACCGTCTAAGACAATACATGCTAAGCCATACCACCTGGTTGATATCCAAGATGGACCCGGTTAAGTACATCATTGAAAAGCCTGCTCTCACCGGACGGATCGCCCAGTGGCAAGTCTTGCTATCTGAGTTTGATATAGTTTACGTCACCCAAAAGGCGATAAAAGGAAGCGCCTTCGCAGATTATTTGGCTCAGCAGTCTCTCAACGACTATCAGCCCATGCACCCCGAATTCCCGGATGAGGACATCATGGCCTTGTTTAACGAGAAGCTAGATGAGGACCGGGACAAATGGACCGTATGGTTTGACGGAGCGTCAAACGTTCTAGGCCATTGCATTGGAGTAGTATTGGTCTCTCTAGACAATCAATGTATACCTTTCACAGCCAGGCTGGGGTTTGACTACACCAACAATATGGCTGAGTATGAAGCGTGTGTTCTGGTCGTCCAGGCAGCAATTGACTCTGACGTCAAACTGCTCAAAGTATACGGGGACTCAGTACTGGTGATTCACCAACTGAGAGAGGAATGGGAAACAAGAGACCCCAAGCTGATACCCTACAAAGCCTATATCAAGGAGTTGGCTGATTCCTTTGATGAGATCTCCTTCCATCACGTTCCCCGGGAGGAAAATCAAATGGCGGATGCGCTTGCTACTTTGGCGTCCATGTTCCAGCTAACATCGCATGGGGACCTACCATACATCGAGTTCTGGTGTCGTGGCAGAACCGCGCATTGTTGTTAGGTGGAAGAGGAACGGGACGGTAAGCCTTGGTATTTCGATATCAAGCGATTCGTTGAAAGCAAAGAATACCCATCGGGGGCTTCCGACAATGATAAAAGGACATTGAGGAGATTGGATGCTAGTTTCTTCATCAGCGGGAGCATACTATATAAGAGAAACCATGACATGACCCTCATGCGATGCGTGGATGCCAAAGAAGCGAACCACATGATCGAGGAAGTCCACGAGGGTTCATTTGGAACGCATGCCAATGGGCATGCTATGGACAGGAAGATCCTGAGATCAGGTTATTACTGGCTTACTATGGAAAGTGATTGCTGCACCCATGTAAGGAAATGCCATAAATGTCAAGCGTTCGCGGACAATGTCAATGCTCCGCCACATCCCCTAAATGTCATGTCCGCCCCTTGGCCTTTTTCCATGTGGGGGATAGACGTCATAGGGGCCATCGAACCCAAGGATTCGAACGTTCATCGCTTCATTCTCATGGCAATAGATTATTTCACCAAATGGGTCGAAGCAGCTTCCTACACCAATGTCACGAGGAGTGTAGATGTCAGATTCATAAAGAGGGAGTTGATTTGTCGGTAGGGACTCCCTAGGAAGATCATTACTGACAATGGCACCAATTTGAATAACAAGATGATGCAGGAGATGTGCACGGATTTCAAAATCCAGCATCACAATTCCATGCCCTACCGACCAAAGATGAACGGAGCCGTGGAAGCAGCCAACAAGAATATTAAAAAAATTATTCAAAAGATGACAGTGTCATACAAAGATTGAAATGAGATGTTGCCTTTTGCCTTACATGGATACTGAACTTCTGTACGAACTTCTACTGGGGCAACACCATATTCCTTGGTTTATGGAACGGAAGAGGTACTCCCATTTGAAGTAGAGATCCCTTCCCAGAGGATACTAGCAGAATCGGGCTTAGAAGAATCAGAATGAGCTCAAACATGCTACGACCAACTCAACCTTATTGAAGGTAAGCGCTTGACAGCCATGAGCCATGGGCGCCTGTATCAACAAAGAATGAAGAATGCGTTCGACAAAAAGGTGCCCTGGCGCAAGTTCCATGAGGGGGACCTTGTGCTGAAAAAATATCCCATACTGTTAAAGATAATCGAGGGAAGTGGGCCCCAAACTATGAAGGACCTTTCGTTGTGAAAAGGGCTTTTTTCCGGAGGGGCCCTGTTGCTTACCAACATGGATGGCGAGGAGCTACCTTTACCCGTGAACTCTGATGTTTTCAAGCGATACTATGCTTATAATCTGGGGAAATTAAGGATATCGCTGCATGTTATTTTATTTTTGTGTGTTCTTCTTGGTTTCCCACAGGGATTCCTGTCTGCTGTAATTTTCTCATCACAGTCTTTTAGAAGAAGAGAATATGAGTTTGAGACTTCAGTCCTCACTTTGTGTGCTTTAAACCATGTGCGGTTGTGATCACCTGAGCCTTTTCACTCAGTCCATGGGATGCCCCATGCGCTTAATTAAAACTGAACCTAACCAACTTTCACTAAAAAGATTGTTGCATTTGAAAACACTCATGCATACGCATATGCATGCATATTTTGTGATAATAGGGGCAGAATCGTCTTAGGCAGTGGTCAGATACTGGGACGAAGCTGAAGGTAGAAACCAATCAAGGTAAAATGGTAACGCGGCCATAGTTTGCCGCGCAATGTCGTTTCCTACTTTCAGGTACTTAGGGACGGATGCAAGTAGAGGCTAGGGTCACGACCGATAGATCGTCGTCCCTTGCCCAGCTCTGGACAAACGGAAAGTGCTGTTGGGAGGCAACCTAGTATCCTTTAAATTCCCAGTAACTATTACTGTTATGTCTTTAAAGTAAATATTGGATGCCTAATCTACCCTAAGGGGGTTTGAGTAAGCGAACACCGACTCGTGGGAAGCCGTACCTATTTCTTCCCAAAAAAAAAGTATAGGTTAGCTCGCCTGGGCGAGCACCCCTGCACCTGGAAATATAAAAAACGAGGGAGGGGGGGGTTTCTCCACCCAAAATTCTTCCCCCTCACTCAAAAAACGGCAACACCACGGGAATTACAGGTTTTTCACCCCTAGGCCACCATTTTTGCGCTTTTGCTTCCATTATTAGTGTTGTTACTCACTCCATCAAGTAAGTATCTCATTCTTGAGCTTTCTAGCTTTCCATTGATGTATCTTGGTCTTCTTTTGGTGCTCTAAATTGTGTGAATATGCCCAAATCTATGGAGCAATTTTGGCTTTGTTTCATGCTTGATTGGTTTGAGTTAGGGGGTTGTAAGGGATGGCCCTAGGCCTATGGTGCATTCTGAAGCAATGGGGCATGCCACATTGCCCCCATTCCCTTGCTATTCATGCCTAAACATGCGCCCACCAAGTGCTCGGTGAAATGCCTCAATGACATAGGAAACAACAAAAATATTGTGTGTTAATAAAATACTTCAAATATGGACATGTGTATGCATATATGAATTCTTTTCAAAAAAATATGTGTGGTAGCTAGAATGTTCTTGTATATTGATATAAATGGCAAGATATTTTGCGAGTATGCGTTCATAAATGTTCTTCTTTAAAGGAATGTGTGCACAAGTTTGTTCTAAATCGAAAAGATTAGCATGCCATTTTTGCTTTAAAATAGCATTTCCTTGTAAACTAACTTTTCAAATGTTTGTCCTCGCAGGAAATGGCTCTGAAAAAGCTTTCCGTGAAGAGATCTAGGAGGGACGTCGCGGCTGAAGGGACCAGTGCCGCCCCCGAGTTTGATAGCCACCGTTTCAAGAGCACCGAGCACCAGCAGCGTTTCGAGGCCATCAAAGGATGGTCGCTCCACAGAGAGAGATGCGTCCAGCTCAGGGACGATGAGTACGCAAATTTTCAAGAGGAGATAGCTCACCGACATTGGACGTCGCTGGTCACTCCCATGGCTAAGTTTGACCCAGACATAGTCCTGGAGTTTTATGTTAATGCTTGGCCCATGGAAGAGGGAGTGCGGGACATGCAGTCATGGGTGAGGGGTCAATGGATTCCCTTTGACGCAGATGCCTTCAGCCAGTTCCTGGGTGACCCGCTAGTGTTGGAGGAAGGCTAGGAGTGCGAGTTCAGTCAGAGGAGGAACAGGGCCGACGGGTTCGACGAGGAGGCCATTGACCAGCTATTGTGCACACCGGGGTAGGATTTTGCCCGAACCGCTGCCGGGAGGCGGGTGCGAATCATGCGCACCAGTATAACCACCTTGACCCAGATGTGGATGACATTGCTGCTCAACAATGTCCTGCCTAGTGATCATAACTCCGACCTTCCTCTGCCGTAGTGTCAGCTGGTGTATGTCATCCTGACACGGATGAGCGTCCATGTGGCTCAGTTGATTGCAGATGCCATCTATTTATTTGTAGGTATGCCACCCACCAGGCACCCTCTAGACCTGGATAAGTCTAACAGGGCCCTGGGGTTTCCAGCATTGATCACGGGCCTCTGCCAGTCATTCGGGGTTCCCGTCACACCTAGTAAGGTGATACGACCGTCGATCACCCGGGCCTTCATTGAGAAGTATTTCACGCCTAGGCAGGCACAGGGTGATGCACCGCAGCCCGCAGACGCACTGCCACCACCTCATCAGGCTGATCCTGCTGGGTCATTAGGCATGGAGTGGTATCTATAGCACTTGGTTCGCCAACAGGCGGCCAACCACCGGGGGCAGGTGCAGATACATGAGTGTCTCTAATAGCTTAGCCTCAGTCAGCAAGGCCAGGGTTTTGCTCCTTTTGTGTACCCTACTCCAGTTCAGTTTAGGGCTGAGGTCGCATGGCCCGGAGATTGGCCCGAGGCCCAGGCAGGGGAGGCGCCTGCAGGAGCTCTCGGCGATGCAGAGGAGGCCCACAACATGGATGAGGAGATGACGGAGTTGCTCTGTTTCCTGGGAGGAAGCGGAGCCACGTGACCGAGGTCACCACACTTTTTTTACATTACTATTTTTTTATTAGTTTTCTATTGACGTTTTCTGTTATTGTCTATATTGTTGTTGACATTACTATTTTATGTTTTTGTTCATATGGTTACTAACATTACTATCATTATTGTTTGTTTCTGTTAGAAATTTTTTGCGTTATGGCTCTCAGTTATTTTCTCACCGTTTTTTAGACTTACCATTTTCGTGCGTTTTTCGTTCACCTTGTGGTTAGACGTAAGTAGGTAGTGTGCGCCCTCGTCCGCACGACCTTTTCAGAGAGAAAAAGAGAGAAAAGAAAGAAGAGAGAGGAAATGAACAAATGATAAATAACTTAAAAAAGAAAAAGTGGAAAAGGAAAAGAGAGCAAGTAAGAAAAGAAAAAGAAGGAAGGAAAAAAGAAAATAAAAAAAATTGTCTAACTAAAAAACAACATGCTTGTGAAAAGAGATAACTTCCAACTTTTCTTTGAAATAATTCACTGATCATAACCAGTTTTTGAAAAAATGTGTATACACCTGAGGGGTAAATGTTGTGAAAGTTTTTTCGAACACCCAAAATAGGCTCGGATGAATGCACAAATTGATAAAAGAACATATTTTGGAAACACTGGGTTGACTAAAGTAGAAAGAATGAATTATGAGCCCTAGCATCACATGACCAAAATTTTTTTCGACATTTGAGTGTCCACATAGGTGCATGCACGACTAGTTTTGCATAAAATTTCCAAATCATCATTGTTGCATTTGTGTCATGGAAATAATGTGGGACATCCCCTTTTATCCTTGAACCGAGCCAAACCCTGACATATATCATGTCCAGCCGGCTACAAACCTTGAGCCAAAATCCCAATTTACCATAAACCTTGACCCAGGGTGAGAATGTCAATCCTTGCCCTCAGAAGAAAACAAAAAAGAAAGGAAATTCCCAATCAAAAGAGTGGGAGAAAACAAAAAGAGAAAATTCCCAATCGAAGAGTGGGAGAAAGCAAAAAAAGGAAAGAAAATTCTTGATCAAAGATCGGAAGAAAACAGAAGAAATATACAGAAAAGTCTTTGGACCAGACGACATCTGAACAAATACAGAGTTATCATCAAGTAAGCAAAAAAAGAAAGGAAAAAACGATCTAAAGTGGTCCTCTCCCTTTGATTGCCAACCAAAAATCCTGTGCGCTAGCGACCTTCTGCGCCTTTTGTCATCCAGAGGCGGCGGGCCCGATGACATGCGGGAACCATTTGGTCCCGCACTTTTAAAATTTCTTTTGCTATCTCAAAGACTCAAAGCATGATAGCACGCAGAGACTAACATCGTCTTCTGTGACTTTTATCATTCGGAGGCGGCAGGCTTGATGACATGCGGGAACCATTAGGTCCCACACTTTTAAACTTTTTTTTGCTATCTCTAAGACTCAAAGCATGATAGCACACAGAGACTAACGTCGTCTTCTGCACCTTTTATCATCCAGAGGCGGCGGGCCCGATGACATGCGGGAACTATTTGGTCCCGCACTTTTAAACTTTCTTTTGCTATCTCTAAGACTCAAAGCATGATAGCACACAGAGACTAACATCGTCTTCTGCGCCTTTTGTCATCTAGAGGCGGCGGACCCGATGACATGCGGAGACAAATTACGGTCATCCGCACGCTCGATGAGTGATAAACGCGCAGAGACTAACATCTTCTACGCCTTTTGTCATTTAGGAGCAGCGAGTCGAGTGATAAATGCGCAGAGACAAATTATGGTCATTCTGCGCCGTTTGTCATTCAGATTTCACAAGTTGAGTGATGAACACGCAGAGACAAATTATGGTCATCATGTGCCCTTTGTCATTCGGGGACAGTCAGTCGAGAGGTGGGCGGAGACAAATTATGGTCATTCCGTACACCTTGTTGTCATCCAGAGGCGATCATGTCCGGTGGCACGCAAAGACAAATTATGGTCATTATGTGCCTTGCCGCCCAGGCTCGATCACGTCCAAAGACACGCAGAGACAAATTATGGTCATTCTGCGCCTTGTGTCAACCGGGAGGAACGAATTCGACAGTATCAGGATGATGTGTCGGTACTGATCATTTTCAAATTTTTGCAAGTTCCACTGACAGGGAGATTCACCAGCCGAATGTTGTTTCGCTCGAACGAAATTAGTGTCTTATCTTTACTTCCCTTTTATCTCCAATAAAAGACAAGTAAAGAGGGGCAACTGTTATACCCTAATTTCGTCCCGGGACCATTTGTTGTTGGGATGCGACCAGGATTTCCCTTTCTTTGGGAAAATATCTTTTAGTAAAATAAATAATAAAAAAATCAATCGGACGTTTTCTTTGGGATTTCCCTTTCTTAATCGAATCGACTAATAACCAAAGTGAAACGAAGGCTAAAATCAATTCATAAGCCAAGTTTTTTTCATCACCTAAAAAAGCCATTTTTAAGGTCCAATGCCTTAAAATGGTCTTTTCCACCTTTATTGTTTAAACATAGATTTCTAAAAAAGGGGCCTAAAATCAATACGTAACTTTATCACCTCTTTCAAAAATAAAGAGATCATTAATGGTCCAATGCCTTAATGTTTTCTCATTTTTCAAAAGAATCGAAAGATTGTTTAATGGTCCAATGCCTTAAATGACCTTTCATTCAATAAAAACATATCTTGCAAAAAAGGATAAAAAATAACTTAACCAAACGCTTTGTTCACAAAGAACTACGTAGGTCTGATTTCCTTATCACAATTGAGGAATACGTAGGAGCAAGGGAAACACCCTCGTCGACCACAAAAACATAAAAATATAAAAAGGCATAAAAAGACATAAGAACATAAAAAAGGGAAAATAATATAAATTGAAGTCACATTTGCACATTGGATTAAAGGTTGTCGTCTCTTGTGACGGATGTGTGGGGTGCTAATACCTTCCCCGTGCATAAATACAACTCCCGAACCTTTCACTTAAAGATCGTAGACCACGTCTTTTCTGGTTTTTCCGACGTTTTCCTCAAATAAACGTTGGTGGCGACTACGTGTGTATTCCTTTCTTGGAAGACACACCAGCGAGTCACACGTCACCCTCCCGTCGAAGGGTAGGTTTCGACACTATCCAACGACCTAAGAATCCGGTGGCATGCGGCGACACCTTACAGTTATCCGCACCTCGTCATTCGGAGACCCCAAGTCCGATGACATATAGAGATCAATATGGTTATCTGCACCCTTTCTGGAGATTGCAGCATCTTCCGATCGAGACTATTTTAGTCACACCAATTGCTATCCAGCGACCCAGGAGGCTGGGGGCATGCGTAGACACCTTACGGTTATCCACATCTTGTCATTCGAAGATCCCAAGTCCGATGACACACGGAGACCAATGTGGTGATCTGTACCCTTTCCAGAGATGTCAGTGTCTTCCGGTCAAGACAAATTTAATCTCACATTTTTGCTATCCAGCGACCCAAGAGTCTGGTGGCATGTGGAGACACCTTACGATTATTAGCACCTCGTCATTCGGAGACACCAAGTCCATTGACACGTACAGACCAATGTGGTCATCTGCTCTCTTCCCGGAGCTGTCAACGTCTTTCGGCCGAGACTATTTAGTGTCACCTTCTTGCTATCCAGCGACCCAAGAATCTAGTGGCATGTAGAGTACCTTATGGTTATCTGCACCTCGTCATTCAGACACTCCAAGTCCGATGACATGCAGAGAAAAATGTGATCATCTGAACCCTTCCCAGAGATGTCAGTGTCTTCTGGCCGAGACTATTTAGTCTCACCTTTTGCTATCCAGCGACCTAAGAGTTCGGTGGCATGCAGAGACACCTTACGGTTATCCGCATCTTCGTCATTCGGAGACCCCAACTCCGATGACACACAGAGACCAATGTGGTCATCTGCACCCTTTCGAGAGATGTCAGCATCTTCTAGTCGAGACTATTTAGTCTCACCGGTTGCTATGCAGCAACCCGAGAGTTTGGTGGCATGCGTAGACACCTTACGGTTATCCGAACCTTCGTCATTCGGGGACCCCAAGCTCGATGACACGCAGAGACCAATGTGCTCATCTACACCCTTTCCGGTGATGTTAGTATCTTTCGGTCGAGACTATTTTCATCTCACCTTTTGCTATCCAGTGACCCAAGAGTCCGGTGGCATGCGGAGACACCTTACGGTTATCCGCACCTCGTGAATTGGAGACCCCAAGTCCGATGACACGTAGACACCAATGTGGTCATCTGCATCCTTCTCGGAGATGTAAGAGTCTTCTGCCCGAGACTATTTTTTCTCACCTTTTGCTATCCACCGACCTAAGAGTCCAGTGGCATGCGGATACATCTTACGGTTATCCGCACGTCGTTATTCGGAAACCCCAAGTCCGATGACACGCATTGATCATTGTGGTCATCTGCACCATTCATACCCTAATTTCGTCCGAGGACCATCCGTTGTTGGGATGCGACCCTCGTTTGACCATTTCGAGGTATTTGGCACCCATCGTTAGGCAATTTGTGAAGTTCCAAGACATGCCGGAAGCCAAAAGAAAAGCGTTGTAGCACAATCCGTGAAGTTCCGTGACATGCCGGAAATTAAAAGGAAGTGTTAGTCCGCAATCCGTAAAGTTCCGTAACGTTCCGGAAGGCAAAAAAGGGATGATTACGTAATCCGTAAGGTTCCACAACATTACGGAAATAAAACAAGTATCGCTATGAAATTCGTAAGTTTTCATAACTTTACGGAAAAAGAATCACCAAAAAAGGGTAAGGGGTGTATTTAGTAAAAATGGGGGTTCAAATAGCAACCAGGCCCACTTGTGCCTTCCAGGATGTTCCTCCAGAAGGCGGTTGCTTCTGGAGGAAGCAACCTAGCTCGCCTGGGCGAGCTGGGTGGCAAGCATCTCCTTCCTTTTCCTATAAATAGGGGAAGGAGGGAAGAACAAAAATGTTCTGCCTTTCTGGTACTTTGTAATCACTTAAAATTAGTGAGGAAAATTGTTTTCGTGAAGAAAATCCAAGCCGAGGCGCTTCCGTAACGTTTCCAGGGGTGATTTCGGGAAGATTTTCAACCGTTCTTCGTCGTTCGTTCTTCATCGTTCTTCGATCTTTAACTGGTATGTTCCCGAAATCGAACTTTTCAATTCATTCTATGTACCCTTAGTGGTCCCCATTTGTTTCGCGTACTTTTATTCTCGTTTCATTTACTTTCTGTACCCCTTTGACGTGCTTTAGTCATTTACTTAAGTCATTTTCTCGCCTAATCAAAAAATAAAATAAATTTCCACCAATCATTTGATTTGTAATATCCGTTAATTTCTGTAAAAATGAAATCCGACCGTTCGGTCATGCCATAACCACGTTGGAAACCAAAAAGAGGTAAAATAATAATATAATAATCAAAAAATATCTTTTAGTAAAATAAAACAAAAAAATCTATCGGACGTTTCTCTTTGGGGTTTCTCTTTCTTAGTTGAATTGACTAATAACTAAAGTGAAACTAAGGCTAAAATCAACTTGCAAAGTCAAGCTCGTCCGCAAAAAATCACTAAAATAGATTTTAAGGTTTGATACCTTAGTTTTTCTCACCAAGTAAAAATGGGTCATTTTAAGGTCCAACACCTTAAAAGGACCTCCTTCCAAGTAAAAAGAATCGCTTGATTCGCTCTTTAGAAAGAACTACGTAGGTCTGATTTCCTCTTCGATGGAGGGTACGTAGGAGCAAGAGCCCCGCTTTTGTCGACCTCAAAAATAAAAAAGAAATAAAGTTTAGATACACAATTTCACACGATTCTAATTTAAGGCTGTTGTCCTTTGGGACAAACGTGAGAGGTGCTAATACCTTCCTCAAACGTAAACACAACTCCCAAATATGGAATATTCTTCATGATCGGTTTCCTTTGGTTTTTCCGACGTTTTCCACAAATAAATGTTGGTGGCGACTCCGCGCGTATTCCTTTCTTGGAACACGCACCCGCGAGTCACGCGTCGCCCTCCCGCCGAAGGGTAGGTTGCGACAGTTGGCGACTCCGCTGGGGAAAGTTTTTGTGAGTTAGGCCTATTTTAGGAAAGTGTGGAATTGTGAAACTTTGTGTGTGCGTTTTTTCTTGAACTGTGTAAATATAATAAATGTTGTTTTTTCCACATTTTTACACTGCATTCTAAGCACCCACGGGTTTGAGTAAAAAGGGGCCCTATACCCGGGTCCATGGAAATCTAAGGAGTGGAGATGAATCTATGGTCATGCTAGGTCTCCGAATTGCTTGATAATAGTGAAACCTCGTCTAGAGCTTTCTCTCTTTATAATGTGTTGTCGCTGGTGTTCCATACAGCCGCAATATTATTATCTTGAGTGATGATACCTCTAGAAAACAACCATGTGAGATATGAATCATTGGGAGTAGCTATTAGAGACCCTTAGATATTATCCTATAGGTCCCCAAATAGGGGCACGAAGCAAACACGCTGCGTGCCATTTTAAACACTGCCATGCATGTAGTCCTAAATGTCATGTACGCCTTTGCTTGTAATTATTTGTGGATATTGTCGTACTATGTGCATCCCCGTGTTATGCTTTTGCGCGTCTACATCATGTCGTCATGCACACGTTGTATGTTGGTCTCGTCTTTTGTCATGGGAAGCCGAAAAATCCATATCACCTTCTTAAACTGCACACATGGGGCACTGCACCCCCAAATGCGCAAGTAAGAAGAGATAATTTTTCAGGCCCTCGTGTCCGTAAATGCATTCATATCATGCATCGCATAAGCATCTCTTCATGGCATCATAATGAACATATTGTTCCTACGTTTGTCCGTTATCATATTCCAGCATCACATTTTGCATGAGTCATTGCATCATCATGCATATGCGTTCAACATACTTTTTGTTCTACAAACTGCATACCTTTTGTTTTCATGTTCGCTCATGCATGATCCTTGCAATTTCCTCTGCAAAACAAAAACAAAAAAAGGAAGCATGGAAATTCACGATGCATTCTTAGTTGCATATATTCTGTACCATGAGCCAACCATGTTGGAATCATAAACTTGTTTCACTTAAAAACAAATGATTGAACATGGTACCTAATGCATGGTTAACTAGGAAATGATGTTTCTTCGGGCATCTCAATTTCATAATTACATTTTCCATGCATAGTTTAAAGTATGCCTGAGTCATTCATCCCTATGAAATGTTGTTGAAGTATTGGCGATCAGAATTGCCATTCCTTGGATTATAGGGTTGAACCAAGCTCATGCTTTTACGAAAAGGTTCATCAAATCAAGTTGAAATATGGAAGTAACCATCTTGCAAAAATTGGGGCAAGAGATGGATCGAGTTACATCATTGCTTTGTCTACTGCCAAACACGTTTAGGATTGTTGATATCCTTGTTACTTCCAGTTTCACCATGACAAAGATGTCATGGACCATGTTGAAAATCTAAATTGATTCAACCCCATGTCCTGCGTAAAAATTCGAAATACTTCAACTATGCATCATTCGCATACATCCATGCTTTTCATTGGTTGCATTGCTCATTGCATTCTTTCCTTGAAAAAAGAAAAAAAAACGAACTTAATCATTGTTATAAAAAAGAAAAAAACATGCTTTACGGTGCCCTTATTGAACCCGTGCTAGAGCTAGAATAATGGGTAAAGCGGAGGAGGTACCAGAAAAGATGAAGGCCGACATGGAGGCCATGAAAGAGCAAATGGCCCTGATCATGGAGGCCATGATGAGCATGAGGAAGATAATGGAAGCCAATGCGGTTACCATTGCTGCTACCAGCACTGTTGCTAAGGTGAACCCGATGCCCCCATCTAGCCTCAATCAAATTAATCATCCAACCTTAGCTATGGTAGGCAAAGATTTGGGAAGTACGAATGGCCCCATGATGTGCAAATTCAAAACAAGCACGCCTTCCTGCCATATGGCTTACCTCCCAACTTACACCAGCCAATGTGGCGTACACTCCCAATGAGAATGTCAATAACTCCACTCCTATACTCATCAATCTAATCATGCACATGTCTCTTGACCCATGAGGAAGGCACATAAATGCCCCACCACAATCTAGCCGACTTCGAGCCTTGCCTCGGATATGCCACTGAAGGGTAAGCAGTTGGTGATATACTCCTGCAAAACACTTTGGAGGGCCCTCAGTATCACCCACAACCACACCCCTCACATTCCACAGTGATTAAAAACCTTCATGCTATGGCGGAAATGGGAAAGTTGGATCATCTAATGGAAAGGCTTAGGGCCATTGAAGGAGGCGAAGATTATGCCTTTGCTAACCTAGAAGAGTTGTTCCTAGTACCCAAACATGGTCATTCCCAAGTTCAAGGTGTCGGACTTTGACAAGTACAAGGGGACTACTTGCCCCAAGAACCATCTAAAGATGTATCGTCGGAAGATGGGGGCATGCGCAAATGATGAGGAATTGCTGATACATTCCTTCCAAGAAAGTCTTACTGGGGTAGCTGTTACCTGGTACACTAACTTGGAACCTTCCTGAGTCCATTCTTGGAAGGACCTAATGGTTGCCTTTGTTAGGCAGTATCAGTACAATTGTGATATGGTTCCGGATAGGATGAAACTACAGAACATGTGCAAAAAGGGGCATGAATCTTTCAAAGAATACACCCAAAGGTGGAGGGATCTGGCAGCCCAAGTGGCACCCCCGATGATGGAAAGGGAGATGGTAATCGTGATGGTAGACACATTACCAGTATTCTACTATGAAAAATGGTGGGTTACACACCTTCAAGTTTTACAGATTTGGTCTTCGCCAGCGAAAGGATCGAAGTGGGTCTGAAAAGAGGCAAATTTAATCATCCTGCTTGGACGAATGAGAAAACTAGGGCAAATGAAGAAGGTGAGCATGAGGGAGAAACCCATGTTGTGACTACCATTCCTGTACGGCCAAGTTTCCCACCAACCAAACAATGTCATTATTCAGCCTTCTCCTTACCCACCACCCAGTTATCCACAAAGGCCATCCCTAAATCAAACCACAAAACCCACCTACCACACGACCAATGCTAAACACCACCTTTAGCACAAACCAAAACACCTACCAAGAAATGAGTTTTGCAGCGAAAAAAAAACCTGTAGGATTCACCCAAATTCCAGTGTCATATGCTAAACTTGCTCTCATATCTACTCGATAATTCAATGGTAGCCATAATCCCTGCTAGGTTTCCTCAACCTCCATTTTTCTGAGGATACGGCTTGAACGCAACATGTGCATATCATGGAGGAGCCCTGGGGCATTCCATTGAGCACTGTATGCCCCTGAAGAATAAGGTGCAAAGTCTAATTGATGTGGGCTGGCTGAAATTTGAGGAGAATCGCTAATTGAATCCTAACACTGACAAGCGACACCACACATGGGACAATTTTGAAAGCTGTTGTTAGATGTCTCTAATGACTCATCAGGATTTTCAAGTTTATGCCATTATTGTAAACCATACTTACAATGCTAAATAAAATGGATAAATCTGACATCTTTGTCCCTCATCCTCTCGTAATTACATCTTTGCTTCCACTGGAATGTGGGTGCAAGCCATTGGTTTGTTTGCTCGAGCGACATGCGCTCCTGAGTGCTGACATTCAAGACCGTTCAATCAGAGATTACTCGTCTTGCACGTTGGTGGGGGTGCCGTAAAACAACGAGTAAAGTTCAAAACAAATAAGTTTCAAAATAAATAAAAAAGTTCAAAAAGAAATTTGATTGACTGTGTTTTCAAGACGTTCATGTGACCTCATTTTATCATTCTGGAAAGTTTGTCCTTTTAGAGAGAAGTGAGTTATCAAGAATAGGATGTTGGACAAATGGCCTCAGTTATCTTAAGAGGGGGGGTGAATTAAGATACAAAGACTATTCCCCAATTAAACTTTCACTCTCTCTTTTTGGATTAACAATGCACCCTTAACATGAATTACTCAAAAGACAATTCAAAATAAACTTCTTTAAAGCAAAAGATAAATAACAATAAATAAAAAAAGTTTAAGGGAAGAGAGGAATGTGTTGCAACCTACCCTTTGGCGGGAGGGCGACGCGTGACTCGCGGGATGCGTGTTCCACGAAAGGAATACGCGCAGAGTCGCCACCAACATTTATTTGAGGAAAATGTCGGAAAACCGGAAAAGACGCGATCTACGAACTTTTAAGTGAAAGGCTCGGGAGTTGTATTTACGCACGGGGAAGGTATTAGCACCCCACACGTCCGTCACAAGGGACGGCAGCCTTTAATCGAATGTGCAAACATGACTTTGATTTTTTATGTTCCCTTTTTATGTCTTTATATCCTTTATACCCTTTTTATATTTTTTCTCTTTTTGTGGTCGACAAGGGTGTTTCCCTCTGCTCCTACGTATTCCTCAATTGCGATGAGGAAATCAGACCTACGTAGTTCTTTCTTCATCAAGTGATTCTTTTTTACTTAAAAGGTGGTCATTTTAAGGCGTTGGACCTTGAAAAATGATTCATTTTTACTTAGTGAGAAATTGAAATGATAAACTTCAAAAACCTATTTTTATGGACGAGCTTGACTAGGCGAGTTGATTTTAGCCTTAGTTTCACCTTTAGTTATTAGTCAATTCGATTAAGAATGAGAAATCCCAAAGAGAAAAACGTCCGATTGATTTTCCGCTTTATTTAACTAAAAGATATTTTTTTGATTATTATATTATTATTTTACCTCTTTTTTTTTTTATTTCCAACGTGGTTACGGCACGACCGAACGGTCGAAATTCATTTTAACCGAAGTTAACGGATAATACAATTCAAACGATCAGTGGAAATTTATTTTATTTTTAGTTTAAGCGAGAAATGACTTAAATAAAATGGCTTAAGCACGTCAAAAGGGGGTATAAAAAGTAAATGAAACGAGAATAAAAATACACGAAACACAATGTGGACCACCACGGGTACATAAAATGAATCGAAAAGCTTGGTTCGAGGTACTTACCCGTTGAAGATCAAAGAACGATGAAGAACGAATGAAGAGCGGTCGAAACCTTCACGAAATTCCTTACGGAAACGTTTCGGAAGCGCCTCGGCTTAGATTTTCTTCACGGAAACAATTTTTCCAAGCAAATTCGAAAGAGAGAGAAGTGCCTAAGGGGCTGAACCCTTTTCCTTCTCACTTCCTCCCCTATTTATAGCAAAATAGGGGAGATGCTTGCCGCCCAGCTCGCCTAGGCGAGCAGGGTTGCTTCCTCCAGAAGCAACAGCCTTCTGGAGGAATCTTCTGGAGGGCCCAAGTGGGCCTGGTTGCTATTTGCACCCCCATTTTTACTAAGTACACCCCCTCTACTTTTTTTTGGTGATTCTTTTTTCGTAAAGTTACGAAAACTTACGAATTTCGTAACGATACTTGTTTTCTTTCCGTAATGTTACGGAACCTTGCGGATTACATAATCATCCCCTTTTTGACTTACGGAATGTTACGGAACCTCACTAATTATGCAACGATGCTTCCATTTGATTTCTGGGGTGTCACGGAACCTTACGGATTGTGCATCAATATTTTCTTTTGTTTTCCGGCATGTCCCGGAATTTCACAAATTGCCTAATGATGGGTGCCAAGCACCTTACAAGGACCAAACAAAGGTCGCATGTCATCAAGCAAAGGTCCCCGGACGAAATTAGGGTATGACAGTTGCCCCTCTTTACTTGTCTTTTATTGGAGATAAAAGGAAAGTAAAGATAAGACACTAATTTCGTTCCACTCGATTGACGAGAGTCGCGGGTGACCATAAAATCTCCGCATGCAAATGACTTGTTGTTCCCGGGGGAACAAAAGGTGTAGAAGGCGATGTTAGTCTCTGCATGCTATCAAGCGTTCTGTCTTACAGATAGCAAAAGAATGTTTATACGGATAACCACTCGGGTATTTCCGCCCGTCAGCGTGACTCAAAAGTCAGTATGACAGATCTTGTGAGTGCGGAAGATGATGTAAATCTCCGCGTGTCAACGGGCTTGTCGGCCGCGATTGACGAAGGGTGCAGAATGACCATAATTTGTCTCTGCGTGCCATCGGACACAACTGTGTCTGAATGGCAAAGGGGTGCGGAATGACCAAATTTTGTCTCCGCATGTCATCGGGCCCGCCGCCTCTGGATGACAAAAGGGTGCAGAATGACCATAATTTGTCTCTGCGTGCCATCGGACACGACTGTGTCTGAATGGCAAAGGGGTGCGAAATGACCAAATTTTGTCTCCGCATGTCATCGAGCCCGCCGCCTCTGGATGACAAAGTGGTGCAGAATGACCATAACTTGTCTCTGCGTGCCATCGGACACGACTGTGTCTGAATGGCGAAGGGGTGCGGAATGACCAAATTTTGTCTTCGCATGTCATCGGGCCCGCCGCCTCTAGATGACAAAAGGGTGCAGAATGACCATAATTTGTCTCTGCGTGCCATCGGACACGACTGTGTCTAAATGGCAAAGGGGTGCGGAATGACCAAATTTTGTCTCCGCATGTCATCGGGCCCGCCGCCTTTGGATGACAAAAGGGTGCAGAATGACCATAATTTGTCTCTGCGTACCATCGGACACGACTGTGTCTGAATGGCAAAGGGGTGCGGAATGACCAAATTTTGTCTCCGCATGTCATCGGGCCCGCCGCCTCTGGATGACAAAAGGGTGCAGAATGACCATAATTTGTCTCTGCGTACCATCGGACACGACTGTGTCTGAATGGCAAAGGGGTGCGGAATGACCAAATTTTGTCTCCGCATGTCATCGGGCCCGCCGCCTCTGGATGACAAAAGGGTGCAGAATGACCATAATTTGTCTCTGCGTGCCATCGGACACGACTGTGTCTGAATGGCAAAGGGGTGCGGAATGACCAAATTTTGTCTCCGCATGTCATCGGGCCCGCCGCCTCTGGATGACAAAAGGGTGCAGAATGACCATAACTTGTCTCTGCGTGCCATCGGACACGACTGTGTCTGAATGGCAAAGGGGTGCGGAATGACCAAATTTTGTCTCCGCATGTCATCGGGCCCGCCGCCTCTGGATGACAAAAGGGTGCAGAATGACCATAACTTGTCTCTGCGTGCCATCGGACACGACTTTGTCTGAATGGCAAAGGGGTGCGGAATGACCAAATTTTGTCTCCGCATGTCATCGGGCCCGCCGCCTCTGGATGACAAAGCGGTGCAGAATGACCATAACTTGTCTCTGCGTGCGATCGGACACGACTGTGTCTGAATGGCAAAGGGGTGCGGAATGACCAAATTTTGTCTCCGCATGTCATCGGGCCCGCCGCCTCTAGATGACAAAAGGGTGCAGAATGACCATAATTTGTCTCTGCGTGCCATCGGACACGACTGTGTCTAAATGGCAAAGGGGTGCGGAATGACCAAATTTTGTCTCCGTATGTCATCGGGCCCGCCGCCTCTGGATGACAAAAGGGTGCAAAATGACCATAACTTGTCTCTGCGTGCCATCGGACACGACTGTGTCTGAATGGCAAAGGGGTGCGGAATGACCAAATTTTGTCTCCGCATGTCACATGACCTCAGGGTCAGTATGACAGAGCTTGTGGGGCGACCAACAAAAGCAAGGCTCTTGCTCCTACGTATCCTCCAATGAGGAACTCAGACCTACATAGTTCTGGATAACTTGTGAGACTTGAAAAAGTCTCCACCGGAAGATGCTGACATCTCCGGAAAGGGCGGAGATGACCACATTGGCCTCTGTTCATCAATCACACTTGGGGTCACTGAATGACGAGGTGCGGATAACTGTAAGGTGTCTCCGCGGGTTACCAGCTCTTGGGTCATGGTAACAAAAAGCGGTGCGGTCGACAAAAGCGAGGCTCTTGCTCCTACGTATCCTCCAATGAGGAACTCAGACCTATGTAGTTCTGGATAACTTGTGAGACTAGAAATAGTCTCAGTGTTTTCTTCGCTAAAATGCGAACGTGCTTTAGTAAAGAGATAAAACTTCCAATTGATTTAGAGCAGCATATGCTTTTTTGAGTGAAAAACAATGCGTCTACCGGGGAAGGAGAGTATGCTGATGAAATTTTCTCATAACCATAAATGAGATTTTGGATGTTAGCATTTAGTTTCTAAATGACCATTTAGAGGAAACACTGGGTCCGACAAAAATAGAAGAAATCCACTCAAAGTGTATCAATCTCGCACAGGTAAGTGTTTTATCCTAATTCCGAACCATAGATATGTCATGACTTGACTTTGCAAATTATTTCCTATCAAATCAAAGATTACATGCGTGATCATGGATCAATAGGACTTCCCTTGGAAACGGGTTCTTTTGGTGGGTTTTTCGGCTTTTGTGTGTTTTTGGCATTTTCCTTTTCTGTTTTGGTTTTGCGCGAGGCGAACAAGTCACCGATGCACAGGATTTTGGTTGGTAATCAAAGGGAGAAGACCACTTTAGGTCATGGTTTCCTTTTCTTTCTTTTGTTCATTTGGTGACAATTCTGTATTGTTCAGATATTGTCTGGTCCAAAGACCTCTCTGCACATTTCTTCTGGTTTCTTTGACCAGGAGCTTTCTTCTTTTTTTACTTTCTCCCATTCTTTGGTTGGGAATTTTCTTTCTTTTCTTTTTTCTTTCTCCCACCCTTTGATTGGGAATCTCCTTTCCTTCTTTTTTTTTTTTGCTTTCTCTTTGATTGGAAATTTCCTTTCCTTCTTTTTTTTTTGCTTCCGAGGGTAAGGATTGACATTCTCACCCTGGGTCAAGGTTTATGGTGAGTCAGGATTTTGGCTCAAGACTTGTAGAATGGCTAGGCATGATACATGTCAGGGTTTGGTTTGGTTCAAGGATAAAAAGGGATGCCCCACATTATTTCCATGACACAAATGCAAAAATGATGATTTGGAAATTTTATGCAAAACTGGTCATGCATGCACCTATGCGGACGCTCAAGTGTCAAATTTTTATGGTCATGTGATGCTAGGGCTCAGGATTCATTTCCTCTATTTTAGTCAACCCAATGTTTCCAAAATATGTTCTTTTATCAATTTGTGCATTCATCCGAGTCCATTTTGGGTACTCGGGAAAATTTCACAGCATTCACCCTTCAGGTGTATACACATTTTTCAAAAACTAGTTATGATCAGAGAATTTTTTCAAAGAAAAGTTGGAAGTCATCTCTTTTCAAAAGCATGTTGGTTTTTCAGCTAGACAACTTATTTTTCTTTTTTCTCTTTCTCTTTTTTTTTATCATTATCATTTGTTTATTTCTTTTTCTTGTTTGTTTTTTTTTGTTGTTGTTTTTTTTTCCTTTTTTTTTCATGAGGTATTTTGCTACCTAAACATGTGTATATTTTTGTGAGGTATTTTTGCTATATACACGCATATCCAAGGTATCTTGCTACCTAAACATACATATATATGTTTTGTAAGGTATTTTTGCTATATACATGCATATCCAAGGTATCTTTCTACCTAAACATACATATATATTTTGTGAGGTAGTTGTTTGCTACCTAAATTACATACATGCATATCTAAGGTATTTTTCACTACCTAAACACGCATACATATATTTTGTGAGGTATGACTACCTTTCGAGCTTGTGCTCGTTTTATTTAAATTCTTAGGATCATGAGCAACTAGGTGTGTCCCAATATGACTTGAGAAACAAAAGGTGATCAAATAGCAAGCAGAAATTTAAAAGGTACTAGGTTGCCTCCTAGTAGCGCTTCTTTAACGTCTTGAGCTGGACGCCTTATGACTTGTCGGTCACTGACCTAGTACTTTGCTTACCTTTGGCTTTGGACTTGGTAGCCTGCTGGTCGGCCAGGTGTCGTAGGCAACGCTCTAACCTTTTTGTGGATGAGCTGAGGTGAACTCTAGAGGTGGTGGCGGTGTGTCTATTGCCCGCTACCGGCCATCCCAATGCTGCTGTGGTGTTTCGCCCTGCGCCTACCTGGGGGCGCAATACTTCTTGATGAAAGCTCGATTGGTAGGGGGGTCTGATGACTTTGCTGGGGGCGACAGACACTCCCTAGAACTGACAGAGACCCATATTTAGAGCTGGCAACTCCAAGACCCTGTTGGCCTTCTTCGGGTCCACTAGGTGTCTTGCAGGCACAATCCCTGCAAACAATAGATGACATCAGAAATCAGTTGGGGGAGATGCATACTTACCTATGCCACGATGACATGAACTTGCTGGGGGGAACGGGCGCCCTGTAGGGCCGACAGAGGCCCGTAACCAGAGCTGGAAACCCCAGGGCCCTGTTGGACTTCTTCAGGTCCACTGGGTGTCTTTGTGGGTGTGATCCCTGCAAACAATAGATGGTATCAGAAATCAGTTGAACCATATGCATACTTACCCATGTCGGGACGACACAGACCAACTGATACTTTTGTAGGGGGAGATTGGCATTGCGGTCGCTGGGCAGAATGTTTCTAAGTAGCAATGTCATCTATATCTGTGTAAGAGTGGTCATGTTGGTGCGCATGATCCGCACTCGTCTCTTTGCAGCGGCACGGGTGAAATCTTGCCCCGGTACACATAGTAGTTGTGTGATAGCCTCCCTCTCTGGTTGTACTCGCACAGTTGGCCCTCCTCCAATATCAGGGGGTGGCCCAGGAACCGTTAAAAGGAAACTACTGGTCCCTTAACCGGGAGTGCAAGTCTCGGTTAAGCATTTAAGGACAGAGGACCTTAAATTCTCTTAAGGTGCGGATGTGGAGCACACTGAAAATGAGGACACGAAGCCCTCTAAAGGTGTGGGCGTGCAGCCCTCTCAAGGTGACGATGTGTAGTCCTCTGGAGGTGAGGGCGTGCAGCCCTCTGTTGGCGAGGACGTGTAGTCCTCTTCAAGGTGAGGGCGTGCAGCCCTTTGTTGGCGAGGACGTGTAGTCCACTCAAGGTAAGGGCGTGCAGCCCTATGTTGGCGAGGACGTGTAGTCCACTCAAGGTGAGGGCGTGCAGCCCTCTGTTGGCGAGGACGTGTAGTCCACTCAAGGTGAGGGCGTGCAGCCCTCTGTTGATGAGGACGTGTAGCCCTCTCCAAGGTGAGGGCGTGCAGCCCTCTGTTGGCGAGGACGTGTAGTCCTCTCAAGGTGAGGGCGTGCAGCCCTCTGTTGGCGAGGACGTGTAGTCCTCTCAAGGTGAGGGTGTGCAGCCCTCTATTGGCGAGGACGTGTAGTCCTCTAAAGGTGAGGGCGTGTAGCCCTACGAAGGTGAGGACATGCAGTCCTCTGATGGCGAGGGTGTGTAGCCCTCTGAAGGTGAGGACGTGTGGTCCTCTGATGGCGAGGGCGTGTAGCCCTCTGAAGGTGAGGATGTGTGGTCCTCTAAAGGTGAGGGCGTGTAGCCCTATGAAGGTGAGGACATGCAGTCCTCTGATGGCGAGGGCGTGTAGCCCTATGAAGGTGAGGACATGCAGTCCTCTGATGGCGAGGGCGTGTAGCCCTATGAAAGTGAGGACATGCAGTCCTCTGATGGCGAGGGCGTGTAGCCCTCTGAAGGTGAGGGCGTGCAGCCCTCTGTTGGCGAGGACGTGTAGTCCTCTTCAGGCGAAGACGTGTAGTCCTCTGAGGGTGAGGGCGTGTAGCCCTACGAAGGTGAGGACATGCAGTCCTCTGATGGCGAGGGCATGTAGCCCTCTGAAGGTGAGGATGTGTGGTCCTCTAAAGGTGAGGGCGTGTAGCCCTACGAAGGTGAGGACATGCAGTCCTCTGATGGCGAGGGCGTGCAGCCCTCTGATGGTGAGGGCGTGTAGCCCTCTGAAGGTGAGGATGTGTGGTCCTCTAAAGGTGATAGGTACAAGTACCCAAGGGTCCACCCTTATGAGAAAGCAAGAGATCGACTCATCGAGAGGGCTGGTCATCCCAAATCCACAAGATTTGGACATTAGATGTAGGAAATCTATGCAGTTAACATGATTTTTAGGGATGCAGATGCATGCAACCTTTGTCGTGAAATTTGGTAAATGCAGACTTCATATGAAACAATGCAATGTAATGGAAAGTTGTACAATGTTTATGACATTCTTTCCCTATTTTGTGATTTTGATTTTGATTTGATTTTTTTTTTTTTGGAAAACAAAAATTGACTGTCCTTTTGAAAGAGGTGATAGTCCATGCAACCTTATCCTATCTTTTGCAAATCTCTCCGAGAACTCCCTCTGAGTGTTGTTCTGTTTGATTTAGTCATTTGACCATTTTGGAGTGACGGCAATGGAGTCATTTGATGTTTAATCAATCCATTGAAATCCTAGGGTTTGTCCCCCTTATTTTGTTAAAAACATCGATGGGTGAGAACTTTTGATCGACCCCTATGTTCAGTTGAGGCTCATGCACGGTGCCCCTCATTGCCCCAGTGTAAGGCTTTGAGGTACCAATCGTTGTCTTTCGTCATGACCTTGTAGGAGGGAACCTATTGGGTGAGAACTTCTAATATGCCCCTAGGTTCACTTGAGGCTCATGCACGATGCCCCTCATTGCCCCAGTGTAAGGCTTTGAGGTACCAATCGTTGTCTTGTTTTCATAGCCTCGTAGTGAGGAAGAATGAAAGAAGGAGTTGATTCTTGCAAAAAGAATTTTTTCAAGGACGAGAAATAGTTGAAGGATTTTTCGATGGATTAAGTCAAATGACTCCTATGTAGAAGCAAGATGTTTTGATGTTTTGATGATGCCAAAGGATCAAGTGCTTCCAAGTTTTATTCAAGACAAGAATCCAAGAAAATCAAGATATATGATCAAGTTGATTTCTAGAATCTTAGGAAAAAGTTTCCAAATTGAAAAAGCAAAAGGTTTGGCCAAAGACTTCTATCTAAATCAATTTAAATTGAGATTTACTCTCTGGTAATTAATTACCAGCAGCTGAAAATGTTTATAACAGTCACTAGAAATTTGAATTCAAAATTTATAATGTGTAATCGATTACACATGGGTGGTAATTGATTACCAACAGTTTATTCAAATTTTAAAGCCTGTAATCGATTTCACAAGTCTTGTAATCGATTACCAGAGGAGATTTTCAGAAAATAATTTCCAAGAGTCACATCTATTCAAATGGTTTATGAATGGCCATCAAAGGTGACTTGGAAACACGAATTTAAAGAGAGTTTTCATTGCCCAAAAAGTTTCATCCTCTCAAAAGATTAAGAGTTTTTCTGAACTGAAATGTCTTATCCTCTCAAAAAGATTCCTTGGTCAACCACTTTCATATTCAATAAGGAATTTTGATTGGTCTTCATTGTACAAACTATCCCTTTTAAGAGAGATTTCTTCTTCTCTTCTTCTTACTTCTGAAAAGGGATTAAGAGACTGAGAGTCTCTTATTGTAGAGGATTCTTGAACACAAGGGAAGGGTTGTCCCTGTGTGGTTCAGACTTTGTAAAAGGAGTTTTACAAAGAGAGTGGAAAATCTCAAGTGGGTTTCTTGAGGACTGGACGTAGGCGTGGGAAGTGGCCGAACCAGTATAAATCAAGTTTGCATTCCTCTCTTCCTTTAAACTTCTTTTATTGCTATTTATCTTTTGCTTTAAAGAAGTTTATTTTGATTTGTCTTCTGAGTAATTCATGTTAAGGGTGCATTGTTAATCCAAAAAGAAAGAGTGATAGTTCAATTGGGGAATAGTCTGTGCATCTTAATTCAACCCCCCATTTCTTAAGATAACTGAGGCCATTTGTCCAACATCCTATTCTTGACAACTCGCTTCTCTAAGAAGACAAACTTTCCGGAATGATAAAATGAGGTCACATGAACGTCTATATTTTTACTTGAAAACACAGTCAATCAAATGCCCCCTCTTCTTTTTTTGTTTTTTTTTTGTTTTTTTTTGTTTTTTTTTTACTCGTCGTTTTATGACACCCCCACCAACGTGCAAGATGAGTAATATCTGATTGAACGGTCTTGGAAGTCAACACTCAGGAGCGCAGGTTGCTTGAGCAAACAGACCAATGGCTTACACTCACATTCCGGTGGAAGTTGAATAAGCAAAGATGTGTTCGTGAGGGGATGAGAGAGACAAGGATGTCCATTTTATCCATATCATTTAGCATTGTAACTGTGGTTTATGGCATAAACTTGAAAATCCTGATGAGTCATAACAACAGCTTCCAGAATTGCCCCATGTATGGTGTTGCTTGTCAATGTTATAATTCAACAAGCGATTCTCCTCAAATTTCAGCCAGCCCGTATCAATTAGACCTTGCACCTTACGCTTCAGAGCCCTACAATGCTCAATGGAACGCCCCGGGGCTTCTCTGTGATAAGCACACGTTGCGTTCGAGTCGTATTCTCGGAGAAATGGAGGTTGATGAACCTTGGTTGGGGTTATGGCTACCATTGAATTATCAAGTAGACATGGGAGCAAGTCAGCATAAGACACTGGAATTGGGGTGAATTCTATAGGCTTTCTCACTGCAAAATTCCTTTTTGCTGGTGTTTTTGGTTTGTGCTAAAGGTGGTCTTCGTCATTGGAAGTACGGTAGACAGGCTTTGTGGTTGATTTAGGGATGGCCTTTGTGGATAAATGGGCAGTAGGTAAGGAGAAGGGTTGAGTAATGACATTGTTGGGTTGGTGGGAAACTTGGCCGTACAGGAATGGTAGTCACAGCATGGGTTTCTCCCTCATCCTCACCCTCTTCATTTGCCCCAGTTTTCTCATTCGTCCAAGCAGGATGATTAAATTTGCCTCTTTTCAGATCCACTTCGATCTTTTTGCTGGCGAAGACCAAATCTGTAAAACTTGAAGATGTGTAACCCACCATTTTTTCATAGTAGAACACCGGTCACGTGTCTACTATCATTGTGATAATCTTTTTCTCTGTTTTTGGGGGTGCTACTTGAGTTGCCAAGTCTCTCCATCTTTGGGCGTATTCTTTGAAAGATTCGTGCCCCCTTTTTGCACATGTTCTGTAGTTGCATCCTATCCGGAGCCATACCAGAATTGTACTGGCACTGCCTAACGAAGGCAACCATTAGGTCTTTCCAAGAATGGACTCGGGAAGATTCCAAGTTAGTGTACCAGGTAACAGCTACCCAAGTAAGACTTTCTTGGAAGGAATGTATCAGCAATTCCTCATCTTTTGCGTATTCCCCCATCTTCTGACAATACATCTTTAGATGGTTCTTGGGACAAGTAGTCCCCTTGTACTTGTCAAAGTCCAGCACCTTGAACTTGGGAGGGGTGATGATATTGGGTACTAGGAACAACTCTTCTAGGTTAGCAAAGGAATAATCTTCACCTCCATCAATGGCCCTGAGCCTTTCCTTTAGATGATCTGCCTTTCCCTTTTCGGCCATAGCAGGAGGGGCTCTTCGCACCGCAAAATGCAATGGTTGTGGTTGTGGGCGAAACTGAGGGTCCTCCAAAGTGTTTTCAAAGGATATACCACCAACTGCTTGCCCTTCTGTGGCATATCCGAGCCAAGGCTCGAAGTCAACTAGATCGTGGTGGGGAATTTCATGTGTCTCCCCCATGGTTTGAGAGATATGTGCCTGATCAGATTGAGGTTATTGGTTCTCAATGAGTATCGGAGTGGAGTTATTGAGATTTTCATTGAGAGTGTATGCCACATTGGGTGGTGTATAGTTGGGAGGCAAGCCATATGATGGGAAGGCGTGCTCGTTTTGAATTTGCACATCATGGGGTCGTCCGTACTTCCCAAATCTTTGCCTACCATATTTGAGGTTGGATGATTCATTTGCTTGAGGCCAGATGGGAGCATCAGGTTCACCTTAGCGACAGCGCTACTAGCGGCAACTATAACCGCATTGGCTTCCATTATCTTCTTCATGCTCATCATGGCCTCCATCATTGTGGCCATTTGCTCTTTAATGGCCTCCATTTCGGCCTTCATCTTCTCTTGCACCTCCTCTGCTTCACCCATTACTCTAGCTCTAGCACGAGTTCAGTAAGGGTGCCGTAAAGCGTGTCCTTTTCTTTTTGATAACAATGATTTAAGTTCATTTTATTTTATTTTTCAAGGAAAGAATGCAATGAGCAATGCAACCAATGAAAAGCATGGATGCATGCGAATGATGTACAGTTGAAGTATTGCGAATTTTTACGCAGGATATGGGGTTGAATCAATTTAGATTTTCAACATGATCCATTTTGTCAAGGTGAAACTGGAAGTAACAAGGACATCAACAATCCTAAATATGTTTGGCAGTAGACGAAGCAGTGATGTGACTCGATTCATCTTTTGCCCCAATTTTGCAAGACGGTTACTTCCATATTTCAACTTGACTTGATGAACCTTTTTGTAAAAGCATGAGCTTGGTTCAACCCTATAATCCAAGGAATGGCAATTCTGATCGCCAATACTTCAACAACATCTCATAGGGATGAATGACTCGGGCATACTTTAAGCTTATGCACGGAAAATGTAATTATGAAATTGAGATGCCCGAAGAAACACCATTTCCTAGTTAACCATGCATTAGGTACCATGTTCAATTATTTTGTTTTGTTGTTGTGTGTTTCTTTTTTTTTTAGAAATGGGTTTATGATCCCAACATGGTTGGCTCATGGTGCCTAACACATGCAACTAAGAATGTAGTGTGAAGTTTCACGCTTCCCCTTTTTTGTTTTTGTTTTGTAGAGGAAAACGCAAGGATGAGCAGACATGAAAACAAATGGTATGCAATTTTGCAGATCAAAAAGTTTGTTGAACGCATATGCATGATGATGCCATGACTCATGCAAAATGTGAGGCTGTAATATGATAACAGACAAATGCAGGAACGATATGTTCATTATGATGCCATGAAAAGATGTTTATGCGATGCATGATATAAATGCATTTACGGACACGAGAGCCCGGAAAATTATCTCTTCTTACTTGCGCATTTGGGGGCGCAGTGCCCCATGTGTACAATTAAGAAGGTGATATGGACCTTCCGGCTTCCCGTGACAAAGGACGAGACCAATATACAATGCATGCTAGAGATAAAATGCGGGAGTGACTTGATTCGCACTGATTTTTGGAGTAAAAACGTGGGATAAACTCATCTTATTCAAAAAGTTTTAACTAGTCAAGATCTGAGCGACAATACAAACTTCCTAGCGGTTTCTAATCATATGGTCCATTAAGTCTATAATATGCTGAAAATAGCTGAGAAGTCCGTGGATCTCCTTGGGGGCGGAGTAGGTGTCCGCCATTGCTTTGGCCTTGGCTAGCAATCGGGGAAGTTCTTGACTCCTGTTCAAAGTAAGAGCAAATCGGTCCATCCTCATTGTTGCCTCTTGGTGCAATGAATCAATTACCCTTTCCCTTGCTTCCCTTTCTGCTGATATCTTGGCGTACTCATCCTCTAGCCTTTGCTCGTGAGTCGCCGCTAGATTTAGCTTCTCTTTGCACTTATCGATGATGGCCCACATATTCCCTTCAGTCTCGCTTAACTGTTGGGACAAATTTCTTTTCGACCTAAGGCAAACCTTTAGCTCGTCCTTCAAGATCATGCCTTTGACCCGTGATGATTCCTTTCACCTATTCAGAGCTTGAGCTCACTATTGCTGCCCTATAAAGCCCCTCAAAACTTTGCTTTGGTCGTGTTCTTCCTTTCGGGCCTTCTTGGTTTCTCGTTCCAAGGCTTCAGCTGTGGCCATATTGACGTCCCTTAGTTCATCATACTCTCTTCAGACTTTGATGGCTATGGACTTGAACTTCTCTTTGACTACCCGGGCTCTTTCAAGCTTTGCCTTTAGGGCTTGTACCTCATCACTTTCTTCCGAAGCTTTAACCTCATTGTCTCTCACAGTCTTTAGATTTGGGAGCCAATCCAATCCTTGTGTCCGGACTCTCAGCCACTTATGATAGCCGCCGATGATCCCATTACTGCTTCCCCTAAGCTCTTTGTCCTTTCTTCACGCCGCATCCCATGCCTTGCGAACTCCTTGGAGTACCCTTGCGTTGTGGTCACTGAAACCCCATGCGATGAAAGGCGTGATGCTTTCGTCTGATGGCACTCCTCTCATGGGACATCCTTCGCATGAAGATAGAATCCTGATTCTTCCTTCCTTCTAGCGAGGGAACCAATTAACAGACGCCCTTCCATGCTAGCCAAGAGTTGGTCCCAATTCGCCTTTCCTTTTTCGACGCACGAGCGGTGACCTTGTAGCGGATAGATGGGCCTACCTTCTTGGAGAAAAAGGTGTGAAACCAGCCACACATAGAGAGCCAATGCACAACAAACAATTCTTGCGCTGCTCTTTTCACATCCCCGGTCGAACGTGTCATACATGGCCAAAATGGCGACGATCGGGCTTTCCTTGCCATGATGAAAGGCGAGGAAAGCGTCAATCGCTGCTAGGTCCACTAACCCTTCCATATTCGGAAAGAGGACAACTCCAAAGATCAAAAGCGCCAAGATGTCAATAAAAGAAAGCCCATTCGCCTTGATTTGCCAAGGCCTTTGCCCTTTCCTCCAAACACTTCCTTGGTACTCCGACTACCCCATTCCTGTTTTGCTTTACACGGTCCAACTCTTGTGTTGAGATTTTCACTACCTTGGCAACTCTTGTCGTGGAGGGATAGAACCCAGAGAAAAGATATGGCTTCCTTCCTCCCAGTGGGCATCCCAGGATTTCTTCAAACTCTTTCACAGTCGGCACTAGCTGGAAGTCCTCAAATGTGAAGCACCTTAGGGGCTGGTCATAATACTGGGAAAGGGATGCAATCGGTTCCATGGAGACTTCTACCCTAGCTAGGTCCCAAATCTTACCATAGGCTTTGCAGAAGGCTTGCCGTTGAAGTTGACCCATTAATTGCCCCAACTCTCGTAAACTAGTGACCTCTAAGCTCTTGATTTTGACTTGATAGAACCTCTTTTTAAGAGAAGGCTTTTGACTTGATCCCATGTTTTACTTAAGTGAAATAAAATCTAGTGCGAATCAAAACTCCGACATCTATCATGGGTGGAATGGATGAATGCATGAAGAAATGCATATGACACAGATGCAATTTATTAACACGGGAGCCCGGGAAATTGTCTCCTTCTTAGATACAACATCTTGGGGTAGCAAAGTGCCCGACGTATGTATTAAAGAAGGTGACTCGGACCGTCCGTTGGTTTTCCAATGTGCGTGATGCATATGCGAAAGGCGCAACACGGGAATGTACAGTATGACAATATTCACAAAATACAAGCAAAAGGGTACGTGACACTTATGCATGGGAGTGTGAAAAATGGCACGCAGCGTGTCCGCTCCGTGCCCCTATTCAAGGGACCTATATGGGAGGGAGCTAACAAGGCTTTTAGTGATAATTCCCAAGGTGGTCATATCTCTCTTGAAGGTCTCTAGAGGTATCATCCCCTTCGAAGAACATATTGCAGCAGTAGGGACTACTAGCAACGATATATTTTCAAAGCGGAAAACTCTAGATGGGGGTTCACCGTAATCAACCAAGTCGGAGACCTAGCATGATCACAGATTCACCTCCACTCCTTATGTTCCCATGAACCCGGGTATAGGGCCCCTTTTCAACTCATAGTGTGTGCAAATAGTGTTGGTGTTTGCGTGCATCAAATGAATAAGTATTTACCTCACGCATACATTTTAAAACGCACTAAAAGCAACAAAGAGTTTATATACACAAGAACATAAGACAAATAAAGGGAAACCAACAAAGGAGAAAGTCACGATAAAACATTGCACAAGATTTAAATGGCCTAACTCTCTAAAAAATAGTCCCCAGCGGAGTCGCCAACTGTCGCAACCTACCCTTCGGCGGGAGGGCGACGCGTGACTCGCGGGATGCGTGTTCCACGAAAGGAATACGCGCGGAGTCGCCACCAACGTTTATTTGAGTAAAACGTCGGAAAAACCGGAAAAGATGCGATCTACGAACTTTTAAGTGAAAGGCTCGGGAGTTGTATTTACGCACGAGGAAGGTATTAGCACCCCACACGTCCGTCACAAGGGACGGCAGCCTTTAATCGAATGTGCAAACATGACTTTGATTTTTTATGTTCCCTTTTTATGTCTTTATATCCTTTATACCCTTTTTATATTTTTTCTCTTTTTGTGGTCGACAAGGGTGTTTCCCTCTGCTCCTACGTATTCCTCAATTGCGATGAGGAAATCAGACCTACGTAGTTCTTTCTTCATCAAGTGATTCTTTTTTACTTAAAAGGTGGTCATTTTAAGGCGTTGGACCTTGAAAAATG